>NC_059507.1:36371269-36671269 GCF_914767665.1 Harmonia axyridis | reverse complement strand
CTCCGAAATAATGAAGTAATTACAGCGAGGAGAGCTCCCAAAATTATCGAAGGAATTTTTTTTTCTGCTTCTCCGTTCTTTCTGTAATTGAAATGTAAAACTCATTGTCGAATCTTTGTGATCGACATTCTCTTTCATCGCTCGGGTCGAGTCCGGAATCAAAAAGGACCCGAATTTTTTTCGCCCGAATTTCCATAAGCGTTCGAAGCTCGGGCCAATTTGAATTTCAATATCGGATTAATACATAAGTAAATAATATTCATGCTGAGATGGCGATCAGGAATTCGTGTCAGAAATTGGGAGTTGGGAAGACTTTAGAAGGAGTTGTTTGAATTTAAAATTTTGTCGGTAAAACATAGATAGTATAGCAAGAAGTAAATGATTGAAATTTGGAGAATTAAACTAAGGATTCACAATTTTTTTCAATAAAGTTAATGATGTGTTTGTCCACTGCGATTATATATACACTCCCCAATACTTCTCGGCATTGCTGAAATAATATGGTCTATTTATTTTTGAGGAATACTATCACAAGCTACTTGTGTTTCATGTTTCAGATCCGCCTAAGTCTGTGGGGGCTGGGGTAAATTTCCAAGCCTTCTGCCCAAGATATCTCAAACATGCTCTATGGGTAGCCATGGCAAAAGATTCACATGGGTCGCTTCGAAAAAGTTCAAACTAACTCTGGTAACATGAGGTCGGGCATTATCTTGCTGAAATATTGGATTCTCGAGCCGGTTAAGGTGAGGGAGAACATATGCTTCCATTATTTCTTGAGGGTAGCGCAGCGCTGTCATGTTACCTCGAATAAAGACTGAAGGTGACCTACTTGCATGTACAATAACACCTCATACCATAACGCCTACTGTCTGGTGTACATGACGCTCAACATCAAACTGAGGTTCACATCTTTGTCCCCGACATCGTCTAACCCTTCTTCGGTCATCATGTCCACCCAAGGAGAATCGAGATTCATCAGGAAAGACGACCTGTTGCCATTCCACATTCCAATGTTAACGTTCTGTGCACCACTGTAATCGTTGACAGAGATGCTCAACCGTCAGAGGTAACACAAGATGGGGTCGATTATGCTGCAGTCTAAAAGACCTTATGCGGCGGTAAACCGTTTAGACATTTTGTTTTCATAACCACTCATCAGCCAAAGATCGAGTTGTCGCAAATCGGTCTCTAATGGCCATAGGTCTTAGACGTCGATCTTGAACTTCATTTGTGCCCCTTCTGTGTCCGTTGTCTACTCTTGACAACATCTCATAATAGTAGTTGAATTTCTGTTCGTACGGTAAGCGATTTTTCGAAATGACAACCCTGTGTCCCGTAGACCAATAATTCGACCTCTTTCAAATTCTCTTAGCTGGCGATAAATTCTACATACACGTGCTCTAGGCATTTTAACAACTCGATCAGCTGGTTTGTTGTGAAATTTAAAAAACTTCCTTGAACGATTAAAATATTTAAGTAACAAAAATTGTTCACATGAAAAAACCTTCACGAATTTTCATCATTTACTGCTTGCTATACTATCTATGTTTCACCAAAAATTCACCAGATCCTTAAGGGTGTTGCAATTTATTTGTCAGTTAGTATATTAGATTCCGAGATTACATGAAGGTTTGCTGCATATTGTTTATAATTTTTATTAATGACTTAAAAATAACTGTACATCATCTCCATATTTTTTTCAATAACATATTATCTGCTGATGACACCACGTTTTTTTTTTAGATATCTACAGCAGTTGAAAGAGGTAGTATTGATGGAATCTAGAAACTGGTTCAGATACAATTCTCTTTTAATAAATGGGACCAAAACAGAACAACTACTTTTAAAGAGTAGGAAAGAGAACACAATCAAACTATTGGGAGTATCATGGAAACCACATATAGAGACCAAGAAGAAAAAACTGGTAGTGGCCATTTATACGACCGTGAGTAAAGTATCTACTGCAAAGGCAGCATTGACAACTTATTTTGCCAACTTTCATTCAGTTGCTTCTTCCAAATTTATCCAATTTTATCATTCATAATCTAATATTTTATCGCTGAAATATTGAACCTCGATCTATAATATAATCCCAAAGTGTTCGAGTAAACTAAAAAGGATAGCTAATCCAATAGAAGCCCGAAGGTCCCGAGTTGAAAATTAGAAATGCAGGATACGGCGCACTGGACTGATATATGCCGTGGACGTAAACTGTAAACTTCAGTCAACTCCCCGGATTAAGTAAAATTCTTCTTCTTGGCTTATTGCCCATTAAATTTGAATGTCAGCATAAAATACCCCTGTTATGGCCTGCAGTGACGTTAAAATAATTTATGGGAAAACATTTTAAAATTTAGATCTCGGATTACGTAAGATCTTATCTTCATGTTAGTGAATGTCGTCTGGCGAATAAGAATGCGCGCATAAAGACGGAAAAGTTGGAAAGACTTGAATTTTTAAAACATACGTCTCGGACGCGTAATCCCCAGCCGATTTTTAACGAAGTTCTAATTGGATTTCCAGTCGGCCAATGTTTTATTCTTCCTTCGTGACGGTGTTTGTAGTTGTATTTCAGGCGATTGGCAAAAAGCGTATACCAGAAAAATTTTTCAGATGAAGCATACACAGGAAGAAGGAAAAAAGGCAACTGTCTGTAAATTTTTTTATAAATAGAAGAAACTAACGTTGAAAATGGGACAATTTAATTCCAAAAAATCATGAGATGAATGAAGTAAATAGGGATTGAAAAAGTTCGGGCTTTTTAGCAATGGTCTAGTCGCTTTTTCACCTGACGTTTAGCTCACTACTGCGATAAACATATTCAGAGGTTTCTAGGTAGTAGATTGTAAATCGACGCTGGATTTCTGTGAGATAATTGACGGTTCTCTCCAAATGTGACATTTATACTCTCCTCGCCAGAGGAGGCAGATATATGGTACACACCCCCTCCACTTCTGTGAGATTTCTTTCTTGTAAGATCTTTGGCTGGTAACCAAACGGTGTGTACTAATTGTGTTTCTTCTCTTCTGTTAATGTTATTTGAATGTTTGTATATTAATATCGAAATGAAGACATCATTGTGCCAAATCCTACACTATCTGATTTTTATTTTCATTTATCGTATGACTATTAGCAATTCAGTAAAATCTTATAATATAAAATCACTTGAATATAGGGTAAAATACAACTAGAATGAACACTCCTAAAAGTATAAAGCACAACTCAACACTATCTGATATATTATATTTTCAATATATCAGGTAATTCTTTCGAGTTGAATTATTGAAAAATCTCGAAAAGTAAGCATCCTTAGAATTATTTTCAGTAATAAATCTTGCTTTGAGGAGTTTACTGAGATGAGTACATCGGAATCGAGATTTTCAAAATCCGGATATTCCTCTTCGTCAGATTTTAAATCGAAGAAAGTTGTAAGATCTTCATCACAGTACTTTTTGATTCTCAAAACACAACTACGGTGATAGGCAATTAGGGAAAATTTTGCATTTTAGCCCACTTTTCACACCTGAATTCTTATATCCACCACATTTGTGAGGATTAGCACGCAGTTAGACATTCATTCCGTCCGTCTTCATTGACAACATATCAAACAATTTACAACTTTATAATTTGCATATTAATTTCATTTGCATTCGAGAAAACCATAGGCTAACTGAAAGGAAACTTTCTCTGGTAATATTTACATACATAGCAATCTCAACAGATGAAGTCATAGACCTTCTTTCTTACTCTTCTGTGAAATGGATATACAAATCGTTATTTACAATTGAAATAACAATTGTCGAGAATTTATCTCTTGGTTTATGGTGAGCTGTAATTATTTTATCATTATTTCAAATGAGTGTATTTGATGAAATCCATCTAATATAAATATCGAAACTATGACATCTTTTTCCCAGTTGAAATTGTATTTCTTGACAAAAAAGGTATACAATATCGAAGAAATATATCAGATAGTGAAGGTTTTCGTACAATAATGAAACAAATCGACATACATACTCATCGGTATAATTTTTCCCCAAAAAAAAAAACCAAATGTCCAACGGATCTTGCTGTAACAGTTATAAGTATAACGGAATAAATGTATTCCGAATTCGGGCGTAAGAGAGTACATTTCCATAATAAACATTAAATCCCGACTGAAAATTATCCATCGTGTTTTCCGGCCATAAATCAACGAGGTCCCCGCACGCATAGAATTCGATCGCGGCAAAATAGAAAAATATGCGAGATATCCGCGTGTCGCGTGAACGGACGTCGCAGGCCGGCGTCTGACCAGCTGCGACACGTGTACGAAAGAGGAACTTTTTATGCAGATTCGTGTCTGCCGACAGTTGAGAACGACGGAGCCGGACTCCGAGTTATTCCGATATCATGTTCCGTATCGGTTTTCGTTCTGTCGAAGGAAACGGAAGGTTGGACGGAACCACGTGAATTTTCAGCCATGTTGGACCCCGTGATCGGATTCTGGGGGATTTTGATTCCTTTCAACTGGGAGGAGTAGTTTCGGAACGGAGATGGACAGAATCGAATCTTGGAGAATATTCCAGAATCCGATGACATTTGGGAGAAAATATGCTACTACTTCTCATTGCTTTTCAGGTAGAAAAGTTAGACTTTGAGTAACTTTAGGTAGACTGAGGTTTAGATTGACTGAGGTTCAGGTTGTCTTAAGTTTAGGTAGACTTTGGTTCAGGTTGAGTGAGGTTTAGGTTGACTAAGGTAAAGGTTGACTAAAATCAAGGTTTGACTATGGTTTAGATTGACTGAGGTTTAAGTTGACTAAGGTTCAGGTTATCTCAGTTCAAGGAACTGCTAAGGAACTTTTTAGTGAGTCTTATTAAGTTTTCAGAGAGAGAGTTAATTTCAGTGACTTTCATCAACTTTTAGTTACCTTAGTAAATATACTCCTACTTCTCATTACTTTTCAGGTAGAAAAATTAGACTTTTAGTAACTTTAGGTAGACTTAGGTTTAGATCGACCGAGGTTCAGGTTGTCTTAGGTTTAGGTAGACTTTGGTTTAGGTTGAGTGAGGTTTAGTTTGACTGAGGATCAGGTTGACTAAGGTTAAGGTTGACTAATATCAAGGTTTGACTGTGGTTTAGATTGACTGAGTTTTAGGTTGACTAAGGTTCAGGTTATCCTAGTTCAAGGAACTGCTAAGGAACTCTTTAGGGAGTCTTAATAAGTTTTCAGAGAGAGAGTTAATTTCAGTGACTTTCATCAAATTTTAGTAACCTTAGTTTTGGTTGACTGATAATTAGTTAACTCAGGTTGAGTTGTTAGAGGTTTAGTTTGACAGAGGTTTATTATACTGAGGTTCGGGTTCGCTTAGGTTCAGTTGGACTCATGTTAAGGTTGACTAAAATTAAGTTTCGAATGTGGTTTAGTACCTTACTTGATAACGTATAACGTTTCTATGAGAGTTATCAGTGGAACAATTAAATCAACACTTTTAAATCGGTTGTCAGAGCTATCACATATACTTCCGCCTCATATCGACAGGTTGGAGTCAAGAAAGAAGTCTAGTTTTCTTCAAAGAAAGTTTGTAATTTCAATCTTCCTCAAAAAATTTAGTGTACTCCAAGTAGGACTAGTCATGCTACTAGTTGCAATCATATGCATTTCAAATAGAATTTTATTGAAAGCCCACTTGCGGCTTTGTAGAAACCATTGACCACTTGGTGAATAGTTGTCCGATCTCATCTGCTGCCTTACCCCTGCGGTGAAAAAGTCCTCAGTCTTGTCAGCAGTTCCACAATTATCCGAAGCTCAGTTCCTGGTAGCTTCGAGAGATTCCGATGAAAGTCTCACAAAGACCAGGCAACTGTCATTGCCAAACCGCTGCCTCATATTGGTCTTACCCAAGTCCACAGAAAAGCTCAGGGCCAACAAGTATCAACCTTGATGCTCTTTTAGCGAGTTTTTAATAGGTTCCTTCGTTTCCTTCAATACCACAGTTACCTGGCACCCATAGTAGAGTTACTTCATTGCCTCTGGCCAGTTGACTGATGGTATTACGGTACTCCCATGTCAGCAGAGACCACCGGCACTATGATTCCAGGGACCTCAGAGTGGCTAGGCTATCCGTCGTGATGTGAATATAAAACAATATTAAAACCTGATTTGTTCAAACACACACTAGTTGAATAAAATCACGAACATACACTACTCCTGACAATAAATTAATTGAAAATAAAATGGGTGTAACAACTTCCAGGAACTAAAAGGATCTTACCTTATTACATCATGTGATTCGAATAGTCTGGAAAACTGAAATACCATCTTACCTTTTTTTATTCATTTGGAGGTTCTTTTATTTGGATGCAGAATTAACAGAGCCACTCTGTCTGAGGTTTCCATGCAATCTCAAAGGATCATAAAATACAATTTCTTCGAATTTTCAACGTTCGAAATGGGATGTGGATATATCGCCGATCTGAGGAGAATTAACTTGGATTGTGAACTGCTGGAAATGGTGAAAAAGCGATAAACATCCTTCCTTGAGCTCAAGCATGAAAGATATAACTAGGAAAGATTGAAGGCAAACGGGACCATGGTTGAGGATTATAAGAGTGTGAAGAGGCATAGATGTTCAATGAGTGATGAAGAAAGTACAATATAGGAAAAAATTCGTAGAAGTCATCGCCAACCTTCACTAGAAGATGGCTCCTAAAGAAGAAGTAAGAATGGGATTCATGACAAGGAGTGGAAAATTCCTGATGAATATTGGATAAGCCAACGTATACATACAAAAAACTGAATTTATCGAAAACCCGTTACGGACACGATCGTTAACGAACGTCCAAATATCCAAATCAAACGGCGAGTAATTCGAGTCGCAGCAACCTGAGGATGTGGAGGTACAAAGACTGACCCCGTGTAATTCTCATCGTACAGGGGATCAAAGCGGAGCCTGATTGAGTTTAGCGTTTGTCGCGAGATATTCCGACACCCCTAAAAGCTTTCGGTTTCTGCATACATGCGGAGTTTCGCTGATTAGATGCCTATTAGGTCGAAGTGAGATCGGGGCATTAATTTGGCGACAAATCCTCTGCAAACGTAGACCGAGGACTTGGAGGTACGTCAGAACGTTGCAAAATGGCGGATAATGGGTTGGACTATTTTGGAGTTACAGAATAACAATTTTTAAGGAGATTAGAATTTTTTTGTACAATCCAGCTTTCTGGATAAGTGGTTTCACAATCTATGATAGATCTATTTATTGATTGCTAATTGTAAATGAGTTATCAACTTCCTCATAATAAAACATAAATTTTCAAAAAATTATATAACACTTCTGCTTCATTAGTAACGGGTGTTTTTTTTTCGAGGTATATAACTTTAAGTTGGCATTACTGTTCGAGATGGCGACCGATTTAACAGCTGTCAAGTGATTTATTCTCAGTTTGGTTTGGCAATTCATCATGAATAGACTCACGCCTGAACAACGCTTGCAAATAGAGCAATTCTATTTCGAAAATAATGGTTCTGTGCGGAATACCATTCGCGCACTACGTCCATTTTATTTTGTTCAGCGATGAGGCGCTTTTGTGGTTGAATGGCTACATCAACAAACAAAACTGCCGCAATTGGAGTAAAGCTAATCCTCAAGTGTATGTCGAAACACCGTTTACATCCAGAAAAACTGACAGTTTGGTGCGCTTTATGAGCTGGTGGAATCATTGGTCCGTAATTCTTCAAAAACGATGATGGCCACAACGTTACAGTCAATGGTGATCGGTATAGAGCCATGATTACTAACTTTTTCATTCCTGAATTGAACAACCATGATATCCAGGAGATGTGGTTCCAACAAGACGGCGCAACATGTCACACAGCTCGTACCACAATCGATTTATTGAAAGACACATTTGGTGACCGCCTAATTTCACGTTTTGGACCTGTGAATTGGCCTCCAAGATCTTGTGATTTAACACCGCTAGACTATTTTCTGTGGGGCTATGTAAAGTCATTGGTCTATGCGGATAAGTCACAAACCCTTGACCATTTGGAAGACAACATTCGTCGTGTGTTATTGCCGATATACGGCCACAAATTTGGAAAAAGTCATCGAAAATTGGTCGTCCAGATTGGACTACATCTGAGCCAGCCGTGGCGGTCATATGCCAGAAATTATATTTAATATGTAATGCCACAAGATTATCTTGCGGATAAATAAAACTCATGTCAATCGAATAATCCATCGTTGTTTTATTGCAATTTAAAGTTCTATAGCTCTAAAAAAACCCCCTTTATAACAGTTGCTTCTATTTAGGTTGACTCTGTCAAGCTTCTAAACTAAACTATTTGGTAGATCTAACAAGGGTGAATAACGAAAATGAATCTCATCCTAACGTTCTGTCGGACCTCGAACGTATAAAGTAAAAAGTATTGTACCAAAGGCTCGTAAGATCGTGTATTTTACTCGTAGAGGAAGGGCCGTCAAAAGGGCGCAATATAAAATTAGGACGGCTATTTCCTTTGCAAAATGACCGTACGGTGGCGGCATTGTATTCGGGAAAATTGAGGAGAGAAAACGCGTTCAAAGGAAAAACGAGACGGTTGTGATTCTGTGGGAGAATGGTGGACGAAGTTATTTGCTTGTTTTTTGTGGACGGAAGACATGATCCCACATTTAGCGGTATTGGTGGATCTTTATCTTACACCATCAGCAGGGAATGAGGAAAGGTTACTTTGTCGAAGGAATGGGAATAATAAGAAAAACAGTGCGCAAGTTTGAATCTGGAAAATCAAGATATTTGTATTGGATTCTTGAATCTATCGAAAGATTTGAATGTAAAGCAATACATTTGAACTTCAAAAAACATATGTTTTTCACAGAGAAAATCATCATCAGGTATTCCACAGCATATTTGAAAATGAAAAACTGAATCGATCAAATCGAAATTTTTTTATTGCTCTTATGCTTCACCTTGTATGATGAAAATGAATGTTGAATTTACGTAAAAAACTTCAATATGTGAAAAGAAACCACCGCAACCAATTCGATGACCAAATCTCGAAAGCCTAAATTCATTAACGAAAGGAGGTGTGGTATCCTCAAAGGAAATTCAATCACAGAAGAATTTTCCGCATTTTCCGATGAAAAGAATTTTATCAATAAGCCGGCCAGTCTAGCTGTGACCGATCTCCCCTCCTTTCGCGATAAAATCTGAAAAGGTTGAAAAACCCGTCCCCCCAAGTTCAATTAACTCAGATTCGAACCTATCTAATGAGAGCCTCATAGAGCTGATCAGAATCGTTAGAGTCCCATTTCGCCGAATGGAATCTCCCATATTACTTCCTAGTCCCGCTTCTCCCGTTTTGAAAAGACAACCTCAAAGCCCTCGCCATAAATTGATTTCTGAACAGCTCGTCTTGAGGTTGTCGTCAAAGCAATTTGATGGTAGTAATATACCGAGCGGAAATTGCCGCCCTCCTCAGGTAATAGCGACTTGTTTGCATTGTATCAATTAAACGCGTGAGCCTCTCTCGCTACGCCACCTCCGTTCGGGGAAAACTTTGCTGCTCTTGTGTGTAGCATCCAGACTTCAAACTGGGGCATAATAGGTTCAAACATTGATCAATTTCACGTCGACGCCAATTGGCGAAGGCGCCGGGCGTTTTACCTGGCACCGTTCAAACGAAGGGTTTCAGGTCGCGAGTAATAGTTGCTTTCGAGTTTCGATTCGAAATTTTAGTCTTCGTCATCGACAAATCGGAGTGAGTCGTATGATTCTGGGGCATAATAGTTGGTTGCAAATTGGCGCATGCGACGGTCGTTTGAAGTTAAATCGTGGGTTTCTTTCACGTCCTGAATAATAAGCATTTATAGGCAGAAATTGTGGATTTGGATTCAAATCGGCGGGTTCTAAAATCTTTGAGGTTTTTTATATTGAATCCATATTCTCCTTGTATTTTACCTCCCAGATACTAGAACTGCCAGATTGAAGTCACACAAACCTTTATGGATTAATATCTTTCTTCAATCTAATGAAAGTGACGAAGAAATTTGGAGTTCAGAATGGAGTTTTTGTAATCTCTTCTCTAATTGTTGAATCATCAGAGAAAGTTGCAGGTTTCAATCTTCCTAGGAAAATTTGATGTATTTTAAATCGACTTATTACTGGTCATGTTCATAGTATTTTCTTGAAATAGCATTCTATTGAAAGCCCTTTATGTGAGTTATAAGAAGAGGGTGTTTTTTTTTAGAGCTATAGAACTTAAAATTGCAATAAAACAACGATGGATTATTCGAATGACATGAATTTTATTTATCCGCAAGATAACCTTGTGGCATTACATTTTAAATATTATTTCTGGCCATATATGACCGCCACGGCTGGCTCGGATGTAGTCCAATCTGGACGTCCAATTTTCGATGACTTTTTCCAACATTTGTGACCGTATATCGACAATAACACGGCGTTATCTTCCAGATGGTCAAGGGTTTGTGGCTTATCCGCATAGACCAATGACTTTACATAGCCTCACAGAAAGTAGTCTAGCGGTGTTAAATCACAAGATCTTGGAGGCCAATTCACAGGTCCAAAACGTGAAATTAGGCGGTCACACAATGTGTCTTTCAATAAATCGATTGTGGCACGAGCTGTGTGACATGTTGCGCCGTCTTATTGGAACCACGTCCTCCTGGACATCATGTTTGTTCAATTCAGGAATGAAAAAGTTAGTAATCATTGCTCTATACCGATCACCATTGACTGTAACGTTCTGGCCATCATCGTTTTTGAAGAAGTACGGACCAATGATTCCACCAGCCCATAAAGAGCACTAAAGAGTCAGTTTTTCTGGACGTAACGGTGTTTTGACATACACTTGAGGATTAGCTTCTCTCCAAATGCGGCAGTTTCGTTTATTGGCGTAACCATTCAACCAGAAGTGCGCTTCATCGCTAAACAAAATAAAATGGACGTAGTGCGCGATACGTATTCCGCACAGAACCATTATTTTCGAAATAAAATTGCACTATTTGCAAGCGTTGTTCAGGCGTGAGTCTATTCATGATGAATTGCCAAACCAAACTGAGAATAAATCACTTAACAGCTAATAAATCGGTCGCCATCTTGAACAGTAATATCAACTTAAAGTTATATACCTCGAAAAAAAAACATCCTTTATAATAAATAACATTTATTATGGGATACTTTCCAGCAAATGCAGTGTTGAAGATACCTACTTCGTTTCTTCACTTTTGTAATAATGTGTTTTATGTAACCAGGAGCGTATTTTCCCCATTGGTCTTTCGAATGAGAGTCTTCATTCTGCTCCACCCTGTAGAACCGTTGTCGTGTTTCTACAATGTCTAACTTTCTGTAAACGACCCACGTCCACCTCCTTCAATAAAACCGGCAACGAAACAAGCCAAAACTCGTTAGCTTCCCAATTTAGGAGACCATAAACCAGGCTATGGACATTAAACTCTCATCGAAGATTTCACAACGGAAACAGTAGACATTCAGCTTACAATTTCCACATTTCCGTTTATAAAGAATGCTCGAGACGTTCTCTCCTTCCACACTGACAATACGTTTGGCTTCTGCCGTTTTGGGGGGGATCGCCAGATATTGTAGTCATTTATCATGGGACCTTTGTAAAAATGGACATAACAGGGGGATACATTTTTATAAATATTTAGGAGCATGTCTGGGAAGAATGGATTTGGAGATGTTGGGGGAGGGAGGATATGATTCCGAGGAGAAATTTGGTAGAATGATAGACAACAAGTGGAGACTCTGCAATTCTGTTCAAATTAGGGCCAATCTGCAACCCCAGCTAGCTACTTTTAGTTTTTGAATACTCAGTGACGATAGATATTTCGAAATTATAATTAAAAAAAAATATACTAAAAAAAAATATACAGAAAAAAGCTAGAAGTCAGATCAGATCGATAGTGAACGAATATTTATGCAGAATGTAATCAAGATCGTAATATTACTATCGAATTTTTTTTATATATTTTTATGAGAAATTTAAGGATGAAACGATGTACCCAAAAGCTGTGTAGCTTTCATATTCAAGGAAATAATCAAGTTTGTCTGATCAGATGATCCTCTGAAACATATATATTTTCTTTCCAAGAAGATAAACGGAATTTTCACTCAGCTGGCGATAAATTCCGCCTACACAAGCTCTAGACATTTTAACAACATATTCTCATAAAATCCCATTTTGAAGTGTTGAGTATAAAATTGAAGAAAAAGTCTATAAAACACTTCTGTTGTTGGAACCGTGTATATTAAATCATCCGGTTACATGTTTCGGCGTATTCGCCATTACCAATCCAAAGATTCTGAAAAAGATTATACTCTTAGGTACAATATATGAAGTTGAGCGAAAAACTTAAAGAAAAGGTGGATAACATAATTCTACAGTTCGGTCAATTGCTCACTGAAACTTACGATTTTTAAGGTTCCATAGTCATATGGTGAAACATTGATAAAATATGTATAAGTCACAAAGTGAAAAATAAAAACAAATAAATATCAAAAATACAATGGTCAAAATGGCATACTGTGAAAAGTCAAATAATATAAAATGACAAACAAAACATAAACAAAACAAAATTGACGTTCAAGCTGACGGATTCTTCTTCTTCCAATCAAGGTTGACACAGGTGTTGAATTTCCCTACGATGCAGTGGTGTCCTCGAAGAGCATCAATATAAAATTTTACATGTGTCTTTAAAATTGTTTGTTAACATAGCATTTAGTGTCCTGTATTCTGTGTTCTTCATATGTTAAAATATTTCTACCTCCTCTAGAATTTCTTGTTTGTAGCTTAATTCGCAGTGATGAATTAGTTTGGTGTTGTCTTTCATATCAAACTTATGTTCTTCTTCCTTTAAATGACAACCGAAGATAGATTTATCATTGTTTGGGTTCCTGGCTCTAGTTAGATGTTCTCTTGTCTTCGTCCGAATGGATCTACCACTTCTTCCCACATAGACTATGATTTAATATACAAGGTTCCAACAACAGAAGTGTTTTATAGACTTTTCCTTCAATTTTATTTCAACAACTAAACATCGACTTTGGATCTCTTCGAACAGCTGGTTTGTTGTACAATTTAAGAAACGACTACAAGATTCAAGTAACAAAAATTATTTACATGAAAAAACCTTCACGATTTTTTTCCAAATTCAATAATTTACTCCTTGCTATACTATCTATGTTTTACCAGAACAGGTTCAAAATTTAAACAGCTTCTTCTGGGTGTTGCAGGTTTATTTCAAGTAAAACATCCAACAAATTGAATAAATAAATTGACGACGGCTTTCGAGTCCCCTTATGATAATACCCTGTTTCTATCAAATTCAATCAAAAAGTTAGCTTGATTAATAACTCAATATAATGACTAAATAACGTTCTATCATAACAAACGCGTAAAATAGACGTTAAACATATTCCCCCCAATGTGAACACAGAGACAGGACAGATGACAGGGACCAAATTCCTCTATGGCTGCTTCTCCGAATCGAATCCCCTTTCCTCTCCTCCCGCTGCATCGGGATTAAACCAACACGAACCGCCATCATGTTCTTGTAATGGACATCGATGGACCGTCGCCCAGCATCCGATGATCAGGGGGTGGTGCGGTGGGTGGGGGGTGCGTGCATATTTGATTAAGCACGCCGTTTTAACGGCAGGTGATTAGTACCGTTACATAGTTAATGTTATCAGTTGGGCCCAGATTTGCCGCGGCCGACTCGATAATTGAATTTCGATTTCGGACAATGACGATGCGCTTTCGTCCGTTTGGCTGCGACTCTGAGCATGTCCCCCTGAAAAATTCACGCCCAGAAAGGGGAACCGGATCATATGACGTTTGTTTTTAGCGGCTTTTCGCTGGAAAGTGACGTTCGTTCTGGAACTGGCTGATCAGGATTTATGCTTGTATATGATAGTTGGTAAAGCGTTCTTGATTCATTTCAGGCCTGACTCCGTTAGCAATCATGAAATATAATATTTTAGAGATTGTAAAGGCAGTCTTAATCTACTGAAGGAAAAAACTGAATTTGAAAAACAAACAAATTCATTATTCAGTGTATTCTTCTCTTCTTGTATAAGGTGTATACAGTGTGTCCGTAAAGTATGGAACAAATTCCGTTTTAGGTAAACAGATCATTTTAAGAAATAATCCTGAAACACGTCGTTTTTCGATTTTATTGTACCGTATTTTGAAATAATAATCTAATATACAGGATGAATTACTTTCGAGTAACCAATTGCCCCTAGACAATAAGGATTTTTGATAATATTGTTAATTTGACTAATACTCGTTTCACACCTATACGGTTCGATTCGGTTCGGTGCGTATTCGATTCGTTTTCGGTAGCCGCCGGAAAAGTGTGAAACGGTGATACGGTGTGTGTTCAGTACCTAATAGATAACTGATAGAACCGAAAGCCCCCTCGACACAAATCGGTTTCGTTCGGTTTCCATTCGGGTCCAGAGTTCACAAAAGCAATTGGTCGTTTACACACATTTTTTTCATTCGTTTTAGGCACTACCGAAAACGAATCAAATACGCACCTAACCGAATCGAACCGTTTAAGTGTGAAACGAGTCTAATAAAAAATGTTACGTGTTGCTTTATGAGCACACAAAACTATTTTATTTTTGTCCACTCTGATATGAATATCAAAATTATGACATCATTGAGCCAAAATTTTCACAATTTGAGATATCTTCTTGATTTATACGTTTTTGCCTAGAAATACAATTCCAATAGACAAAATATCAAAACCAACCAAAAGAAAAATAAATAATCCGAAACTGTATAAATAAAGCAAACGGTTAATAATATAAATGGTTAATGATGAAAACGGTTAATGATATAAATGGAATAACTGAATAAAGACAGTTGAACTTTTCAAGATTTTTATATTTTTCAATACAATTTCTACTTATTAGGTTTTCTAATTCAAAAAACTCACTGAACCTACGAACTAACAACGTGTTATATTTATTTCACTAGCATGTATTTGTTTCTCTGGCAGGGATTGACAGAGATAACAATTTCAACAGGTATTCATATATTATCTCCCTAGCTATTCTGTGGAACGGGTATACGTGTTATGGTCAACTAAGTTGACAAACTTAGTTGACCATAACACTAGTATTTCTATGGTAAATATTGATTTGTTGCCAACTTAGTTGTCACTAAGTTGGTAACTTGGATTATCAACCACCAACTAGCCCACACACGAGCAACTTAGTCGCCAACTTGTGAAGTTGTCAACTTGGTTGGCGACTAAGTTGCGCCTCTTAGAGAGCTAAATTTTCTGTTTAGAATTTCTTGATTGATTTTGACTATGAATGAATCTCTTGATGAAGATAAGGCAATGCAATATATGTGTTCAATTGTAAATGCTGATTTGTATACCTATTTCGCAAAAGAGAAAGAGAGAAGATCTATGACTACTTGTTAAGAATGCTATCTATATAAATCCTAATCAGGTGAACAGTTTCTTTCAGTTAACCCAAGGTGTCCTCAAATTCATGTTAGTGGAATGAATATATAATAATATAAGTTTTAAGTTTCTAAATATCCAAAACGTACGTCTGTCATTAGGTTAATTGAGCTATTCAATTTGTTAACCGTTTACTAAATTTGTAAAGTTTTGGATAATTTATTTTTCCTTTGGTTGGTTATAATATTCGGTCAATTGAAATTTCAATTCTAGCAGAATTGTAAAGGATTTGGCACAAAGATGTTATAATTTTGATATTCAAATTAAATTGTAGTAGACTCATTCGACCTTTACAAATTAATGTGAACCTTGCTGCAAACCAACCATCATGAATCTAACTCCCGAATGTGCAATTAATGCAGAACATAATATAATCACCTTCGAATTAACCAGTTTTTTACGGCGCCTAGTGTAAGTGACCCCTCAATTTAACCCCGTTGTTTTTACGAGAAACACTCCATTAAAAACTCCCACACACCGCTGCTCGCTCTTCCCGAGTTTCGAGTGGAACAAACCCTCGAAAGTTGTATAATCGTACCTGCCCCCAACTTATTTGTTCAACATTACCAAGTAATGAACTCGTTGCTAGCCAGCCCCAAAAAAAAAAAAACACACGGACCTGGGCAACGCTGCTTCAACGTTCGTTTATCGATGGAATGCCGATTCCGGATCGGATGCCGGGTACGGGTATGAAAATTAGGATTTCATGCATGATATTTCCGGCTTCGGTCCGCGAGAATTCGGGTCAGCGATGGAGGAATACCGGGACTGCCATATCTATCGACGAGATAACATGCACAGGTGAACTGATGACGCTGGAATTTGACATCTTCGTTTCGATTTCGGCGACGCGGAATGTCAGCCGGCGAATGTGGTTGGCGAATTGGGAGTTCTCTATCTGTCGGACGATGCTGACCTGATTCGGTTATTACACAATTTTTTGGTATGAAACTTTTTTTTTCTCATTGTCAGGAATGATCAAATAAAATTTAGGATGTCGACAGCTCTATGCAATCTACTAAAATTAATTATTTCACTAAATCAGCGTCGTTACGGCTGCCGAGAACTGCGACCAAGTTTATCTTCAGTTCTTAACCCTACCTATTCATACAAACCCAGAGGGGACGTCGATGCTGTTAAAGAAATCTTGGCTATTACTTGTGTGAGTATCCAGAACTGATTTTCCCATATGAGTGGTTCTTAGGACAGTCAGCGCCAGACATTTGCACACAAGGTATGTGTTCGGTTATTTCAACCTCCCTTCTACAGAGCCTGCATATATCATCTGCTAACCTACCTAGGAGGTATAAAAGTTATTTGCACCAACAGTGTCGTGTCAGCAGTCTCACCATTATCTCAAGCCCAATGGTAGTTTCAGGAGCTTTCTAGTATAGGTCAGTGAATGCACCACAAATTTCATTGCCTGAGCAAGACCCGGAGTATTTCTAAAGAGGGTATGCCTATTGTCCCTCTCCCATTGTTGGACCACTGTCTTCTATTGGTATCGTCCAAAACCACAAACTTGATGCCCCTTTTGCAAGTTCATCGGCTTTTTCATTTCCTTCAATACCAAAATGTCCCGGTACCCATAAAGAAGTAACTTTATTGGCTCTGGCCAGTTGCTTCAACGTATTACGGCACTCCCATATCATTAGAGATTCCTGAGTATATGATTCCAGGGACCTCAGCTTGGCTTTGCTATCCGTTGAACTTGTTGGCCATTAGTCCAAACTTGGTTGCAATGTAACAGAAGACACATCACGCGACAAAGAAAATAGATTTCGCATTGAGAGAACCTGATCCAACTTCAACAATATAAGATCTCTTCTATATATATATAACGACAACCTGAACCTGAAAAGCCGCCAAAAATTGATGAAATGCTACATAAGGTCAGTCTTATTATATGGAGTGGAGACATGAACTCTAAAAGTCAACACCCTCAATATGCTGGAAAAGTTCGAAATTTGGATTCGCCGCCGTATGTTCAGAATCTAATGGACCACAACAAATACTGAGTTTCTAAGCAGGGCTTATAGTAATAGGGGCCTGCTGAAGATTATCAAACTTGAAAAAACTTCCTATCTAGGGCACCTTCTAAGGCGAGGACAATATTCGATACTATACTTTTTAATGAAGGGCAAAAGGGAGGGGCATCGAGGACGAGTAAGCTGTCAAATATCAAGGCTGAAGAACGTTCGAGATTGGACCGGCATCAGCACCGTCGAGAAACTATTCAGATTGACAGAAGACCGACAAGGACTCTCTGAAGTGATCGCCAAGGTCAGGGTGGCCTGATAAGGTAGGAGAAGAAGCTAGGAGCAAGAAAGTGACTCTGCTATGATTGCAGGGTCTTAAATCTTGATGGGTTTAGAAGTAGTTCCGAAAATTTTCTCCGTCCTAAGCAAAGAAGTTCATGCGACAGTTATCTATTGGTGGCAATTTTAAGCTTCAGTTATGAAGATAAAAAGGTCTAATTGATGAAGGCAATCTAATATAAATATCGAAATTATGATATCATTGTGCCAAAACCTTCACTATCTATCCTTATCAGAGGCAGTTGGAATTATATTTCTAAACTGCAGTATATATCAAAAAAAATTATCAGATAGAAAAGGTTTGCGCACAATAATGTAATAATTTTGATATTTGTTTAAGCAGATAATTCACGATGAAATTCCAAAGCTAACCTGAAATTAGCTTAGAGTCCAGAACTGACTAGTTCAAGAAGTACACATCTAGTCAAACCATTTCTAAATCCTGTTAGCCAATATGGTGAACTATCTCCTTGGGAAACCGGTATATCGCTATTCTCCCTCGATGACATGCATTCTCCTTGGGTTACTTTCGATTATGATTCCTACGTAATAGCGTGGAAATCTTCTGTTTGACAATGGTTATGTTGATGGCATTTTGCTGATACACTAAGCAGATAGATAATTAATATAGTTTGATATTATTACATACTTGGAAATTGTACTTCTTTTTCTTTACATATTTTTCACTTCAACTTATACCTATTTTGTTTTTCTCTGTAGCCTTGTTGAAGCCTAATTATATAGACCACAACGTTGGCCTAGTCCAAATTGGTCATTTGTGTTCAATAGTCCTAATCCTATAAATTGAACTGGAACCTCTGAATAATGAATATCACATTGCTTGGGCAAATACACGCATAATGAAAACTTTATTCGATACTCGTGGAAAACTATAGTTGTTCGGTGATTCGGGAGTGCTTCTCTAACAAATGTCGACAATTTGAAGTATTCGAGACGTGCAAATCCATCAACCGTGTACGAGATGATTGGCAGCCGCCCCCGTCGATGTGCAACAAACCGATAATCCATTCAGTCCTAACGAAGCGACCGAGCACACCTCGGAATCTGGGCGAGCTAATAAAAGAGCCAGTTGTCACATCGAATCAGGTCCTCCTTGTAATTTACTTCCATTATAACAGCGCAGAGGGCGCGCTCGACTTACGCCGATCTGCTGTAGCAAATTAGAAGCGGTAACTGTAGAGATACGCTGCAATTGGACACCTCTGATTAATGCTGCGACAAACACAGCTCGGGCTCTGAAATATAATTATTTTTAAGGGGTTTAGTCGCCTCTTATTCTGGCCGGTGCTCTCGTTACCCTCGCGAGCTGCTTGAATATCGGTGAGGTAACTTGAACACTTGGCTTTCCGCTTAGTCGACTACTCTTGGTTTTTATATACAAGTGGGCGTTTTTAGTGCCGGGGTTGGATTTAGGTTTAGTTGTAGGGATCGATAAGATTTTTACCCTCAATAACTTCCAAGGAGATTGTCTCACATCGTTGAGCTACGGTTTGAAGGAAGTATGGTGACTTTAAGCATGCCTGAAGAACCATCGGTATTGCTGTATGCTTCGGTCCCCAAAATTTTGATTTTTTTTAAGAAAACAACAAAAAACTCCACGAAGTGGTTTGAGCTATTGTAAATTGAAGCTGCGGTGCAGTTGCAAACATCAGGAGGCAGTGTTTTTACAATGTGACTTGCTTGACTATATTGACAAAGGTAAAACCATTAATAGTGAATATTAAATAACGTTATTCAATAGTTTGGCGAGACTTTCTCGATTCAAATTTTACATAAGTGCGCCCTTTCCATCAGGATTATGCGTCTTTAGTTCCGAGATCACTGGTGTCGACTCTTCAGTTAAGAAATCCAGCGATCTCTGTCTTAAACAACCTCGGACACCATCGTAGATAGGTGACTCTGCTGCAACGCGGCGACCCCCATAAATCTACCGGGGCCAAAGTAGAATGCAGCGCGATACCCATAATGCCTCCTCTCGAGCAGAGTGCATATATTGGGAAAAAAAATCCAATTGCAAAAAAACCTTTTCTCTAATTCTGTGGTTATTCCGTTCATTCTTCCACATCTTGTAGAACAAAATCGTGCGAGAATATATCAGAAACGCACAGTTTTCATGGTTATATTTTATTATTATATGTTGGTACTCCGAACTTTCCGCCACGGCTTTATCTGTCAATTCATCGATTTGCCTTAAAGAAATCAGTTCTGCCAATCAACATTTTTCAATGCAAAAATCACTATATGATATTCATGGAAATATTTCATTAATTTCAATAAAAATGCAATGAATTAGAGAAAATAATGTATAATACTCGTACAGAAGGCTCATTCTACCACTCGTTCATTCAAAAACTCGCCACTTCGTGGCTCGTTTTTGAATTTTGAACTCGTGGAAGAATATCAATACCTTCTGCACTTGTATTAAAAATAACTATTCAGCAATGCTCTTTGTCATCAATAGATGAAAACCATGACTGAATCGAATGAATTTCGCTTGCAACTGCTTGATCACCCAGCTTGTTCGCCAGATCTGCCTCCAAGTGATTACTGGCTTTTTGCAGACCACAAAAGAAAGCTCTAGGAATAAATATTTGGCTCTAATCATGATTGTCGAGGTTGAAGCCTATTTCGAAAAAATAGTATATTGTGGGGAAAATCCAAGTGTGGAAGTGATCCTGTCAATTATTGTTGCGTTTGGCACGAGTCTTGATCAAGTAATGCCTCCAATTCTGCATCTCGGAAAACCTAGATTCGAATTTTGTAGAAATAAGTGAAAAGCATAGAAATAATCAGATTGACGGAAGGACACTGCTCTTGTTATAGAAAGCTCAAATTTTCTGTGCTCATCAACAGTTGAAATCATAGAAATATTGAGACTCTTAAGTAAAAAAAGGTTTTTGGCCATTTTCTGTTATTTATTTTTATACGATGTTATATACTTTTGAAATCGGGAAAAATTAAGCTCTCAGAAAATGGCACAAAAATCTTGTGTTCCTATTTGAAAAAACATAACTTTGGGTCATAGCTTCGTAATTAAAAACCCCTTTGAAAATACGAGCACGCCACTACTGGATTCTACGTAAAAAAGTGCCTGTATAATGTTTTAATTTCAGAGCTCTAGCATCAGTATCAGCGGAGATATAAATGTTTTTCGATATCGCCATTTTTCCAATTTTCGCTTATAACTCGAAACCAAAGGAAGGTGGCCAAAAATGAATACTACCCTTGTTAGTTTCTCAGAAAAAGAGACCGAGAATGGGGTATCAGATTTTGTCTATCTCATCTGTTTCAAACGTTGTAGTGCTAAAACATCGAAATTTGCCCACCCTGTAAACCCAATAGTTTCACTTCTATCATATAAATGAAATGAAAAACATAACGAAATAACCACGACTTTCCAAAATTGATTGAACCGCCCAATTCCAACTCTCCCGTAACCCTTAACCATTATTTATTCATTCCAATCCCCCTCCATGCGGAAACCAATAACATGTTCGAAGAAAATTGAATGTTCCTTACGGTGCGCGGAAAGGGAAACCCGGGAAAATTGTGTTTTTAATTTCTTCCAGGCATTGTCGGGGTTTCCCCTGCGACAAAGAGAGAAACAATTCAATCGCCCACGCGTTTCGACATAAATAACAATTTACCGTTCGAAAGTTTCCACTTTGCCTCGCCCCACATGATGATAACTCATCGAAAAATGTCGAGGGGCCTTTTTTCGGTTAGGCGGCTGCGAAACTGCATCGAAATTAGTTTCGACTGAGGTCGCCACGCGGGGGTGCCTCGTTCTGACGAATATCAACATATGAAAGTACTCAGAGAAGAGATGCGTGGTATGGAGATTTTCTTTCATATTGTTGATTTACATTGTTGTGCTCTATGGCGTTTTTGCTCCTACTGGGAATAAATTTATTGTGACCCCCCTTTATAATAACAAAATCTCATATGAATGATCCACACAACAAATATAAGCACTGATGTTGGATCAGCATATTCATTACTTGGCACTTAATGTAAAATTTTCAGAACATTTCAATATTTCCTTCACATACGATATCACACAATACTATAATAATAATCCTACGAAAGATCGCTGACGCCATTGATGCAGGAAGGAAATGCGAATTATCCTCATGTGATCTTAGCAAAGCTTACAGTATTGACAGTATTGATCACTCACTCCTGCTAAAGAAGTTGAGGTTTTATGAAATAAGGGGAGTTGTTATGAAGTTGATGACCAGCTACCTTGAAAAAAGGTACCAACAAGTACAAATAGATGAAGAATACTCTAACTGGGAACTGGTCGAAAGTGGAGTTCCACAGGGATCAATTTTGGGACCAATTTTTTTTCTGGTATATGTTAATGATCTGCCCGCGAATATAGAACAGGTGGAAGTGGTTATGTTTGTGGATGACACCAGCTTCCTCCATTCGGCCCTCAACCAACAGGAACTAGATGATAGCAAAAGAAAGACATTGGCGGATGCTCAACAATGGTTTAATGCTAATAGAATGAGGATGAACCCCGAAAAGACACAATCATTGTGCTTCACACCTAGAGAAATTTTAAGAAATTAAATTTATTATTTGTAGAGATCGTTGAGTTGTCAATGCGTCGCCGTTGTTGAAATCACTTATCGACACTTATCGATAGCAATCAGAACAGAGAATTTACTGTCTTGTAAACAAATATAGTAAATCCAGAAAGCGAGATAGTGTAAAATATTATTTGCACTATATTTTTTTTTATTTTTGTGATAATTGTATTAGAGTTCCGAGCCTTTTTCCGTATGTAGTGAGATTCATTTTAATTATTGAAATTTATTCATCCATTTCTGGACGTGCTCGAAATGGTTCTCACCCGGCGTCAATAATACTCTTCCGAATTTTTTTTCGTCTACCAATTGTGAGAATTCCGCATCTGTACTCGGTCCCCTGGGCGCAGATCAGCATGGTCGCGGAAAAAATGGAATTTTTCATGTAAAGATTAGCGGCAGAGTAAATTACGTGTCATTTCATAATTTTCATGGATGAACGAGCCTCGAGCTACAATTTGAAATTCAATATCGGACATCCCACCCCGGGCACAACATTCGTTACGATCGTTTATGAGGATTAAAAATTTAACCCTGTATTTATCTATAGGATAAACATTAACTCATGATATTAATATTTGTGATCATGGCCAGGGGCTGATGCGATAGCTTTTTTCCATCTCATTATGGGCGAATATCAACATAGGCCTTTGCGCATCTCCGAATTTAATTTCGAGGATTTTTTGCACGTTCAAGATGACAAGGATATTATCTGGTTATTTGGTATGAGAATCAAATCATTTGAGTAATTATAAGGTGTACAACTTTGCTTCCGCCGTTTTGCAATAGATGGCTGTAGCGGTAAGTGGTAGTCGAAATGAATAGATCGTAGATGTCATACAATAAGCTTATGTATTTGAAAACATAACGGCATCAGAATATTAGTCGATTTGTGTCTGCATCACAATGTTTCTCGATGAAACATGACAGCATGCGAGCTAAATTCTCGTCATTTGCGAGAGGTTTTGATTTTTTGCTTTAATATGAATAAATCTTTGGCTGAGGCTCATCGAATGCTCTCAAATACCTATATTGAAGCCGCAATTAGTGAAAGAATCGAACGGAAATAATGCATTCGTGCCGAAGATTTGAAGATAAACGGCCGCAATACAACAAGAGACATGATAAAGTGATTTTACAGCATGACGATGCTCGACCCCATGTTGCGGAAGTGGTCAAGATATACTTGGTAACGTTGAAATGGGAAGTCCTGCCCTACTCGCCGTATTCTCTAGACGTTGCTCCCACGTACTATCACTTGATCGATTATGCTATGGGGTGGAATATCTTTGACTGCTCGCACAGACCTAGTGGTCGTTGATAATGGAGCTATGAATGCTGATAGGTATATAAGGAACATTCTTGAAGAGCATGTAGGGCCATTTGCCCCATACATTGGTGAAAATTTCATTTTTATGGACGATAATGCCAGACCCCATCGTGCGCGCATCGTTCAGGAGTACCTTGAAGAGGTTGAAGTCTCTCGAATGGAATGGCCAGCAAGAAGTCCAGATCTCAATCCGATTGAGCAGGTTTGGGACAACCTCAATAGAAAGCTGAGAAGTTCAGAAAATCATCCAGCTACTCTTTATGACTTA
Source organism: Harmonia axyridis (assembly GCF_914767665.1). Taxonomy (NCBI): domain Eukaryota; kingdom Metazoa; phylum Arthropoda; class Insecta; order Coleoptera; family Coccinellidae; genus Harmonia; species Harmonia axyridis. The sequence goes on along the minus strand of NC_059507.1, from coordinate 36,647,222 downwards.
GGAATCCAACTCAGAGAAATCTGGGAAGGATTAGATCCGAACATTTTAAGATCACTCATTTTGAGTATGAACCGTCGTTGCCAAGCTGTAATTAACGTAAGGGGTGAAAATACCAAGTATTAAATCACTTATCAGCATTCCAGTATTTCGAAAATTGTTTATTTCTCTTCTTTCACATAAGATTCGGTGAAATCCTGAATTTTTCTTCCATTTAATGTGTCTTAATTCGTTCAAAACCTTCCCGAGAGAACATAAAAATAAGTTATAAAGTCAATGTAGAGTAAAATTTCATTAAAATTGAGATTTTCAGAATGTGCGTTAATTTTTTTGCGCAGTGTATAAACATCGTTCTCTACTTATTCAACACAAATCAAGTATATTTATTCTATTGAATCCATTATTATGGACACCAAACATACAACCTAAAATAATTAATTGATGATGACGAATAATAGGTCGCTATTTTCCATGACGAATGTTCAAAATCGAAACGTTATGCCGTTGAGAGAGCATTGTCCCCCATAAAGCCAATTTTCCTGTTCGGCCTGCCATGTTTCGCGTAGGGAAAGCCAATATGGCTCACCATAAACAACAGGTCCTAGTATTAAAACGTGTAAACAACTTCCGAACAGACATGTCTTCCCGAGAAAAAGATAATAACTCCGGTTGATATTCTCATTCTCCAACCAGGGAAAATTCCCGCATTTTCGGTTCTTCCCTCTATACAAGAGCTGTCATCGACTTTTCGCATCCGGACGTGTTCTTCATATACGACCTGACGTTTTTTCGTCACCGTGCGTCTTCGGTGGATCCGGTCCTGGGAGATTTCGCTGCGTCTCTGATGAAAGAACGGAATTTATGATGATTCGAAATCGCGAGGAGCATTCGAACCATGAATTTTTTAATAATTCTGTCGAGACGAGTTGAGATGAATTCCGCGACTTGTCTTAGACATGGCAACGTCGACGATTTCAGACTTAGAGTCTGGAGAATGAACTTATTGAGCGATCGCAACTTTATTATTCAAAAAAAATTTCATATGAAATAATGATTTTTCTTCTGAAAATAATTGAGAGCATATTGGTGAGAGCACTGAACTAGTGATTTGTGAAATGCGGGTTCGATTCCCGCTCGAAGAGGTGCTTTTTCCGAAGTTAAAAATTTTGTGTCATTATATAGATGTTCTCTTAATAATGTTAATAGTTCTAGTTCTGGAATTAGAGGAATTCATAAATCCAACTAAATACGAAACAGATCACATGACACTTTCAATCTTGAATCCGTATAACGTCCTATTTTGTAAAAACTTACATTGCGTATCTCCATGAAAATTTCGAAATATTAAATGTTTCCCAAAAATATAAACTTCATATTATTAATTTATTCACCAAATACTAAAAAAGGTGAATGAACTTTAGCGAAACAAATAGCTCAATAAAATACTAAATAAACAACACCATTCAAAAAGAGGATTTTTCATGAAAGGCAGCTGTCACTTTTGAAGCTATCAACTTTTGACTTTTGACAAGCCATTCAGGTTAGGAATTATTGTTTCTCTAATTCTGTGGTTATTCCGTTCATTCTTCCACATCTTGTAGAACAAAATCGTGCGAGAATATATCAGAAACGCACAGTTTTCATGGTTATATTTTATTATTCTATGTTGGTACTCCGAACTTTCCGCCACGGCTTTATCTGTCAATTCATCAATTTGTCTTAAAGAAATCAGTTCTGCCAACCAACATTTCTCAATGCAAAAATCACTAAATTATATTTATGGAAATATTTCATTAATTTCAATGAAAATGCAATGAATTAGAGAAAATAATGTATAATACTCGTACAGAAGGCTCATTCTACCACTCGTTCATTCCAAAACTCGCCACTTCGTGGCTCGTTTTTAAATTTTGAACTCGTGGAAGAATATCAATGCCTTCTGCACTTGTATTATAAATAACTATTCTTCACCGTCTTTAAAAGTTTTTGGAAATTATAAACCGATCAATTATCCATTTTTTTTCTTGAAAACTATAAAAGCTATTTTAATGAAGTTGGTACACAATCGGTGTGTAAGTTTATGACGCTCCATGATTATGTCATTGAGTGATTCGATAATTTCATTCTACGAGATAGAGCTGAATAATAAACCATGTTGTTAAGAATGTCAGAATGGCAACGGTACTTGAAACAGTGAAATTATATTAATGTGAAAGACTCGTCATTTTTCATTGAATTTTCCTTGATATACATAACTTGAGTCATTCGAATTTTCACTATTTTATTATGTAAATAACAATTATTTGGCTACACATTAGCATCTTCAGGTTTCTTACATTTTGTGTAGCGAAACAACTCTTGTGGACAAATGGTGATAATTAGAACTTGTATTTATTTGATATCAATTGAATCGATTTCAACCCGGTAACAACCAAGTCAATCAAATATTTGACTTATCCTTACAATTACAGCAAGACAATGGACCTTCTGGATTTCAGATGGCAATCATCACCTTCAAAACCCAAGTATCGAAAAACGTCAACACTGAAAATTTCATCATGACGCAAAATTTGTTTTCCCTCGATTCCAAGGCTTGATTATTATTCGAAGTACACCACCCTGATGCGTATCTCCGCGGGTGCATCTCATCATTCGGCTTGTTGATACGTCGCCATTAGAATGTAAACAGGATACGGGAAAATGGAAAAGGGTCCGATAAGTCTGTTCGACGAGTCACGCACATTTCTTTCGACCGAATTTTACGCGCTGTCAAAGTTGACCCCCGAAATATCGATCGAACCGATTCTATCCGGAATGCCTCATGAATAAAAACAGATTTTGGTTCGTGTCGGATCTTCATAACTGTTATGGTACTGTTGTTTACAATGGAGGGGGGATCGGGATGCATGTCAGATTGGGACAACTCACGATTGGGAGGATATTCGAGATGGAATTTTTATTTCGGCGTTATTTGTTTTTTTTTTTTCGTTAGTAATATAATATATGATGAATGGGATCATTCGAGGGAAATCCGCGGTAGAATTGAAAATGCAAGAGCTGCTTTCATTAAAATGAAAAAACTTCTCACGAATCACGACCTGAACGTGAAGACCAAAGTACGACTTCTGAAGTGCTATGTCTTTCCTGTGCTTCTGTATGGGGTGGAGTCATGGACGCTTACTGAAGCTTCGTGTAAGAAGCTTGAAGCATTCGAGATGTGGCTCTACAGAAGAATACTCCGAATCAGTTGGACAGAGCACATGACCAATGAAAGACTAATATTAGTCAACAAGAAAACTGAAATTGTTGACACCGTGAAGAGGAGGAAACTGGAGTACTTGGGCCACATCATGCGGAATGAACAACGATACGGCCTTCTCCAGCTAATACTGCAGGGCAAGGTTGAGGGAAGGAGAGGTCCCGGCAGGAGGAGAATTTCGTGGCTCAGAAATTTGAGAGTCTGGTTCTCGGAAACAACAATTGGACTGTTTCGTGCAGCAGTGAATAAGGTCACAATAGCCAGAATGGTCTTCAATATCCGATAACGAATTGGCACTATCAAGAAGAAGAATATACCTTCGAATATTTTAGAAAAAAAATCCCACTTCATGTTCCTTTTTCAAATGATGAAACCTACGACTATATGAAATTCTATTCAGAAGTTCTTGCATTTTGTCAGTGTTTATGGAGTGCTATCATTATTATTATTTGAACTGGGGTCGTTGTGGCTCGGTAAGCCTTCCGAAAACTGCGACCATGTAGATCTTTTGTTCTGTACCCTACTCATTCATAGAAACCCAAGGAGGTCGTCAATAGCGTTGATAGAACTGATAACCTCCTTAGAGCTCATGGCCGTTACCTCACGGCCAGCCAGCTCTGGACACTTGCATACCATGTGTTCAACTGTTTCTGCTTCTGATCCACAGAGGCCGCAAATCTCATCTGCTGACTTTCCTATACGGTACAAATGATGTTTGTACCGACAGTGCCCCGTCAGCAGTCCTTCCATCAACCGAAGCTCAGATCGTGGCAGCTTCAAGAACTTTCTGACATAGGAGGTGAAATCATCACGAATTTATTGGCCTGAGTAAGTCCAGGAGTGTTTGTCCAGTGGGTTATCCTGTTATTCAACTCTCATTGCTGGATCGCTGCCTCATATTAGTCTTTTCCTAGCCACAGAAAGGCTCAGGTACAGCAGGTGTTAACCTTGATGTACTTTTTGCAAGTTCATCTTCTTTTTCGTTTCCTTCAACACGACAGTGTCCTGGTACCCATAGTAGAGTAACTGTATTACCTCTGGCCATTTGCTTCATGGTGTTACGGCACTCCCGGGTTAACAAAGACCCCTTGCAGTATGATTCCAGGGATCGCGCCGCCTTGAGGTTATAGAATGCTAAGTTCTATTCAATATACAATGTGTATCAAAATTTGACTGACGTTCTAGGGCTTACTTCATCCAGTATACTGAATGATTGTGAAAATCTCCTGGCAGATATTGCGCTACTGGTAGATTTTCACACATGGAGCTCTACAACAAGAGAAAGAGCTTTGAACGAAAAATCTAGAATTTGTAACGCTCTGTAGATAGGTAACGGAGAGTTTGCAGATAAATGTTTATGGAAAAAAAGCTTTTTTATCTAAAGTCTTGTTACTGAATTATAAATACTCTATATGTATGCAAAAGACCAAAGGCAAATTCGAGTCAACGTTTGCACTGTTTTCGGCCAAACGTCACGAAGCACAGAAAGGCAACGGAGCAAGTTGAATGCGGGAACCAGCAGGGATCTGCCTTATCGTCCGCTCATATTTACCGAGGGGAAAGAGCATCTTATCGCGTCCTTTCGCGGCACTGCTTAGCTTTCAGGGCGCCCTCTGTCGGTGACATCTCTGAATGATATCTTTATAATTCTATTATTATCTCCTTATCTTTTTTCTATCTATTAACAACGGGGCTCTGACTTTTGTGCCGCATAATTTCATTGTTCGCCCTTTCTTCTTAATTTTACCCTGGGATGGACGTTGGAAACAACGATTTTTCTCTCGTTTCTGTTCAGTTTTCCATTACTGTTTAAAAGCTGGGGAAATTCGCATTTTCTACCCTGGCGACCTCGATATTTCAACAGGGGTGGGGTGGATTTTTTCTGAATAATTCGGAAAGATGAAGAGGACCAATCTGAGTGGAAAAAAGACTACAAAGCTGAAGCTAATGGCCGTGCAGACCTTATTATCATCTGAGAGGAAATTTTTTTGACACGTTTCGAGTAATATCTGAACACTACTAAGTGTTCGTTTTTTTCTTTTCAGATTACGCATGGATAAGCTTTATCTCAATTTGTTACGACAGAGATTTTAGCGATCTCTACTCAACTATTCGATTGGAAAGCTTGAATTGAAGAATAATCAGTAAATTTGATGAAAAATAAATATCTTTTTTTTTCAAACGTACAATAACAGCGTCATATTTTGACTGAGAAGATCATAGAAAAGTTTTACTTTTTCTTCGCCAGAGAAAAAATTTCATAGCAATGATAACTATCACCTATCAATTATACTTCATATCTGTCACAATTAATTCAACATGATAACCGCAACTAGGCAAATTTTCCATTGGCCAATCAATTATAACGATAGTTAATATAAATCTCATCTAAAAATTGGTTCTCCAGATTTCTATAAAATTCAAAATGTTTGCAAAAAAAATAAAATATTTTATTTGGAGAAGAAGTGACATTTCATGGCCCGCTTTCAATTACACAGGCTAGCCATGAAAAGTGACACTTCTCCTCCTTATGAATAATATACTATTTCTAGAGAACTTTTCTTGTTATCAATACCTATTTGGTATCAAATGGCCAAGTTATTATACTCTTACAGGATTTTCCAACCCTAACGAGCTTCGACAAGTCCCAATGTATCCAAGTGCTGCACACCCATAAAAAAATAATTTTGAAGGAGTCATGTTCGCCGAAAATAAAATTTTCGTCATATTAAAAAGTTAACAGTTGTCTTTAAGGGGTAAAGAAATATGATCGTCCATTCTGAATAAAAGCCATCATTATATACAGTATGTCCTCCCCTAAGAAATCCCGACCCTTGAAATTTGACTATATAAATATATTCACTTGTTTCATCAAGTTTGAACAATCCTGAATAATAGTTCAACAGGCTGTTTTAAAATAGTTAAACTACCCCTCACAATTTTTTAGTGTCATTGGAAATTAAAATTTTGAATTAGATATGATATTGTATCGGGTGTCCCAAATTCATTGTGTAATGGGGTGATCACAGAATCCCTCTGAGCTAGAAAAAAATGAATGGCATATTTACAGGCTCGATTTTTGAGAGAATTGATTTGGTGAAAACCGCAACCTCATATATTCAACTGTTTTCAAGCTATAAGAGAAAATTGAAAAATGGCATCAAATGAAAAGTTCCCATAACTTGTTTATCACTGGTGCTATCAACTTGAAACAAAATTGTTTTACAGGCAATTTCATCAGTAGAATCCATTGATGTAGTCATTTGTTTTTTATTGCAATTAGTTTTGAAATTATGATACAAACTTGTGCTTCTTTAAATGTGAATCATGGACATTTCTATAATAAATACAATCGCTTAATTTCTTCCTTTTCAAAAATATATAATAATAAATAACATGATATATGAATATTTTGGGACGATATGAAAATCACCAAAAAATTCAGTTTCATATGGCAAATGAACCAAATTCCTACGTATAATAATCTGTGAACTTCAGATTATTGAAATATTCGGTGGCCACCAAGGTCCCCGGATTTAAAATTGTTAGATTTTTTTAATATTTCAACATTTTCAAATTGATAAATGTTGTTCTTCAAATGTGACCAAAAAAAAAATCTAACAGTGTTAAATCCGGAGACCTTGATGGCCACCGAATATTTAAATTATCTGATGATCACAGATTATCAAATATAAACACTTGGTTCATTGTCCGTGTGAAACTGAAACTTTTGATTTTATAGTTTTATAAGAAATTTATACATCGTTTCATATATTTTTTGAAATGAAAGAATCAAGCGATTTCATTTGTTATAAAAATTTATATGGTTGACTTTTGAAAAAACACAAGTTTGTATTATAACTTCAAAACTAATGGCAAAAAAATCAAGTTATTGATAGCACCAGTAATAAATAAGTAATAAGAACTTTTCATTTCATGCCTTGTTCCAATTTTCTCTCATAAATTGAAAACAACTGAACTTATGAGGTTGCGGTTTTAACCAAATTAATTGTCTAAAAAATTGAGCCCGAAAACGTGCCATACATTTTCTTCTAGCTCAAAAGGGATTCTGAGATCCTCTCACTAGACAACGAATTTGGGACACCCGAAACATGGGTATATTGAATTAATAGAGATTTTGAACCGATAAATGAAATCAAAGAAGATATATTAAACGCCTGATGGAAGATATCATTCCACTATCAGTTGACAAACCCTTGTGTACCAACACTAACAACATATTTCATTAAACAGGAACGTCAAAATTAAGCCACCCACCTTATTTGATTCGTGGAGTTCACTGCTACCGGGTATCCTGATGAGTTGCTGCTCAGTACGTATTCTGAAACGAAAATAGAACGTAATTAATTCTTGGAAAACAATAATTTCCACAACGGTTACCGAATCGATGAACATATACACTAATTTGTATGAACAATCGATACAACGAACAGTTTCATGTACTTGAGCTGAGTTTATTGCCATGTTTCTGACCAAATGCGGAATAATATATTGCTTCAGATGTTTGCTATTATTCCAATTGCTATATTATGAATTATCATAAAATTGTATCTTACAGTTCACGTTCATTTGGTTCCCATGTTTCCCCTATAGGAATATTGAATTATGATATTCAATAATTTCAATTTGGACCCAGTTGCATGAAATATGCAGTTATGAGGATGTATTGGTATCAAATTGACGATTCAATGAACAAAAAAATTATACAATAACTTTTTTGAAGTTTGGAGGTATAGCTTCACATTAACGACTCAAAATAGAGATGAATAAAAATTGAAAATTGGGTTATCGATGTCGTGGTCTGGATTTCACAGTTCTGTTTGAATGGCATCTGTCAAACAGGCGCAATAATTTATCCATTCCTCTGTGCTCAAAACACTTGGGCCTCTCTTACGGCACGCTTTGGCGAATTGTGCGTCTGGATTTGTATCTCCATCATTATAAAGTTCATTTGACACAAGAATCAAAGCCAGCCGACCACAGTACACGTAGAACATAATATGCCGATTGTGTTCTGGAACACTTGATCATTATTATCCAAATATATTTCTCACTTAAAATTTTTACGGAAATTATAAAATTTCTGAAATGGCAGGAAAATTTTTAGCTAATTGGTCTACATTTTGCGTATATTCAGTTCATATGCTCTAATGAAAAATAGATAAGGAACAAACTATTTGTGAATTAATTTGAGAGTATATTGATAAAAATAGTTTAAAATCTTGCTGATCCTTTTCTTTCCTCATCAGTGTATTATTCTGGACAGAATCCAAAAAGTTGAAGATTCATAAAAATACCTCGTGATGTCATGTTTTGTTCAAGGAAGATCGTTGAGACGAACCCTCCCCAACCCCTAAAAGCCAACATATCGCCATGGGCAGCCTTCCCCAATAAATACACGAATCTGGATCAGGCGAGCGGTGGAAGCGATTCATTTCCAGCGACCTCTTTGTGTCAGACAAGGTAGCTGCGACGCCGACTGAGCTCAGGTGGCCCGTCTCACGTCCAAATCAACCAAACACGGTTCGAAAATACGGAAGGCTCTCCCAGTAAGAAGAAGAAGATGACGGACGGCCCTCTCTCGTTTCGTATGATGTAATGCCGGTAATTTTATTCTTTTTCGGGACGGTTGCCCGGCGACAACGATTTCGGAATTGCAATAATCCCACGCTTCGACGGATCCCCAACGATGAGGAGTGGGAGGAGGGAGTGTGGAACGTTGGGAGATCTTCCAGACGGTTCTCTCTCTCTTTCTGTGCTTGATACTTTGCGACGTTAATTGGAGGCGAAATTCTTCATTGGAGTAATGTGTATAGAGCGAGACGGGAGATTTGTATGAACCGTCTGGGAAGTATCTGGAATAATATATTTTACGTTCTGGGTGCTTTGGTCAGTGTTCCAGCCATTTCGATGCATCATATGGGATGTTTGAAAGAGGCCATAAATGGGAATATTCACCTAAGGTCATGGGATTTTGAGGTTACGTTCGAGTTCGCCTTCGAAAAAAACCATCCTATTGCTGTAAAAATCTACGAAGATCTACTAAAGATGTAGTATATAAAGGGTTTTCCAATTGGAGAAATCAATGGATGTTCATTTCATTGTCAGGGAGGAAGAGATACCTTTCAAATGTCTACAATACCTACGCTTGCAGCTCCATATTCTTATCATGAAATTTTCCATAACCATTTCGCACATTCACGGCTCTATGTCCTCGATAATTTCAAGAATTTTATCTTCAAGGTCTTGAATTTATTGTGGGTACATAAGCCTAAACTTTACTTTCCACGAGGCCTCAAAGAAAAAAGTTTGAAGGTGTTGAATCATTAGATCTCGATTGCCAGGTGTGATTAACACGGAGAGGAATTTTTTCTTGCAAAATTGCTATTGGATCCTTGCTAGTGTAACGCTGTTTTTGAGAAAAAACGTTCATATCAATATCTGTCAATTCTGGCTATAATAAATCATTAGTTAAAGCTCGTTAGTAGTATTTTTTCAACGCAACAGTTACAGCAGCCTCATTTTCGAATAAGTAATGTTCAATCATACCAGCAGTCAAAAAACCGCACCAAACAGTAGAACGTTAGAGATGGATGGATGGCTTTTCAACAATAATTCTTGAATTTTCCGAGTTCCATTCTTGAGTTTACGAGACACAACTCAGCTCATCAACATAGTCTCCGAGGTGAAAATGGGCATCACTGGAGATGATATTCCGATGAAAATCTGGATTATTTTGATTCATTTCAAGGACACAATGGGCGAATATAAGTCGTTGCCGGCTTGAGTTCTTATATCTCCTCAAGTTTGAAAACCGTAGGACCTAAGTCTTTATGTAAGGTGTAATGTCGTTAGTGGAGATTGACGATCCAGAGCTTTCGTTAACATCACGAGTAACAGCAGCAATATTTTCAGTTTTTTTAGAACTACGCACATCATTTCGATTCGGACTGGTCCCAACAGCTCAAATTTTGTCCACCAGTTTCACAATTTCCGACCGAGAAGGGGCTTCAAGACGATCCAAATTTGCTTTGGTCTTGCGAAATGTGACTGCAAAGTTTTCACCATTTTTGAAGTGAATTTCAACAATTTCAATGCGTTTCTGAAGTTTGTATGAATCCATTTTCAATAATGAGCTTCAAAAGTGACAGCTGCCTATGATAGCGAACCAATCAAAATCAAACTCCTCATTGGAAAGCCCTTCAAATATTGAATCCAACTAGCAAGCGGATCACAAGATAGGATAAAAAGTGATAAAAGCTGGAAACATCTTAGATTTGCCACATCTATATAGGAATCTCAGAATCACTGCCGATATCTCATTTCAAACTTTTGTGGTTTCTCAACAAGGGTGTACCATCTTAAGAGTTACTAACAACGTTGTCTTTACTTCATGCAGTGGCCGCAAAGTAGCTCTTATTTTATTAATTTGTATTGATGATCTTTGAGTTGCATATGTTTGTCTAAGAGCTACATGAATACTTTAGCTTTATAGATCTTAGAGGTACACAAATCTGTCTAACGAAAGTTTAAACAACGAAGTTATCATCTTCAGAAACAAAAGCTTCTGTCTCATCTTCATTGCACATCTAAAATTTGTTTGTGAAAGACGTAATTCTAAAATCTAATAAAATTTCCACACGATATCGTCATAACCCAATGAAACCTCCGATTTCAAGAATTCGTTTATGCCATCTCTCCGAGACGAATATTCTTGGCAGTGGTCAGTTATTGCGGATATCCAGACATACCAAGGGTCACATTAATACCTAATGCGAGAAGGGTATGTGAGACCTCCTAGGAATGATAAATAATATGCCAATATCGGATATTAGAATTTACATTCCAGACCGAAGAATGTTCGACCTAGAGCTTCGTCATGGCACGTCTATGGGGTCAATGCAGAAGTTTATATTTGGCATGTGATATTCATCCAATCGACTGGACTTTTCAAGTTTTTGAGTATTGAATTTCATCTCGAATACGCTGTTTTGAAGTACACGCTGGCATACTGAGTTTCATAAGAATCATGCACCTGAATGTAGGAAAAAGGCTTATGGGTCAATTTCAAATATAAGTATTGGTTATTATAGACCTTTATGCCCTTAATAAGAAAAGCTAATCAGAATGGTAAGCGCTGGTTCCAAGTTATAGGGTGTTCAAAGTTCAAAATAGACATAGCGATATAAGCTACAATAATGTAATATTATCATAACTTGCGAACCATGGAACATATTTGAATAGTTTTTTTTTCGCTACTTTGCAGCTAATATAATAAGGCTATACTTATTAGTTTCATGACCAGGTGGAAAATGTATCTGTTTCGCTAGTGCAATTCTTTATTTTTATTATTCTTTTATTATTTCGCTATTTTCATTGAAATTGAAAAATAATATAATTACAGCCTTCTTGCATGGCACTTTATCCAGCAAGTCTCTCTAATCTGAAGCTGGACCCATTCAGTATGGTCGCTACAAAGTTGATAGGGGTAACTTTGATTATTTATTACTTCAATCGACTTAAAGGTTTTGCACGGTGTTTCGTGAGGTGGCATCTTGATCATTTTTCTGCAAAGCTGTGCTAGGATAATTCGTGTTCAGAAGTGATGCCTTCAACGAAAGAAAAAAAAATTACAGTTGTAGCGTTTATCGCTATGTCTACTTTGGACACCCAATAACTTGGTAATCAGCGTTGACCAGATCTTTCTGATCAGCTTTTCTTATTGAAGGCATTAAGTTCTACAAAAAACAATACTAACATCTCAAATCAACCGGTAATAGTTATTTATGATACAAGTGCAGAAGGCATTGATATTCTTCCACGAGTTCAAAATTCAAAAACGAGCCACGAAGTGGCGAGTTTTGGAATGAACGAGTGGTAGAATGAGCCTTCTGTACGAGTATTATACATTATTTTCTCTAATTCATTGCATTTTTATTGAAATTAATGAAATATTTCCATAAATATAATTTAGTGACTTTTGCATTGAAAAATGTTGGTTGGCAGAACTGATTTCTTTAAGGCAAATTGATGAATTGACAGATAAAGCCGTGGCGGAAAGTTCGGAGTTCCAACATAGAATAATAAAATATAACCATGAAAACTGTGCATTTCTGATATATTCTCGCACGATTTTGTTCTACAAGATGTGGAAGAATGAACGGAATAACCACAGAATTAGAGAAACATTTTTCAAACATTCAGAAGCCTGGTCCTTTCAAAAATATAATCGCCAATGACGAGGAGACTCTTACTTCATATTTTGAATCAACGGTAAGCCTCGAACGCCTTGTATATGTCATTAAAGGGACATTTAAAAAAGAAAATTACAGCTAACGTTTCGGGGGTTAAACGACCTCCTCGGAATTCCCTTCCAGATCGCCAACCCGAACAAATGACCCTTCGCGACGTTGCCAAGTCTGAAATTCTGGGGCGATCTCATCGTCCATTAATTTCATCGAATATCCACCGTCCTAATTTAATTCAGTACTCGGCATTTTCCGGCCAGCATTATGCTTTATTAGCGACGACAAAGCCTTGAGGGAAACGTTTCGAAAACGCTGGAAGAAAAATGAACGAGATAACTCTTGACGGTGTCAACTTGACAATTGCTCTCTCTCCCCCGCAAGTTTTCATAGTCCTGGGAGTGATACATCTCTGGTAGGGATGTGTATTCGAGTTCAACCGGGACTAATATTCAATGAGGGAGGATGAAGAATTACCCTATGATTTTTTGGTTGGGTCTCTTGGGAATTCGCATGTTGTTAATGTCTCGTAGTGTACCGTTTTTGAATTTGTATTTTATTTATGTGTTTCATTCTGTTCTGACGATTTTATATTTTATTTTGTGTACATAAATTTTTCATTTCGATCAATCAAGTTCTTTATTCTCATTCATCATTTATATATTTTGACGAAATACAGTATGTGTTGAATTGATTTGAAAACGACTTCAAGATACATTGATGTAGATGTCGATTTAGGTAGGGTTTCATTGCACCTTGGTTTCATGATCTATTGTGCCCCCTATCAGAACTTTTTACGCCATTAGTCATCGAAGTCTAGCTCGTCCTCCAGTTCCAGAGCATTAATGCGTACAGGCTAACGCCTCCGTGAAAGATGTTTATCTTGTTGATTTCAGAATAAACTATTATTATTATTATTATTGATGAACTCCAGAGCCTGGAATGGCTGAAGGTGGTTACTTCCTTACTTCTACAAGTCTCATGTTCAAAGCATCTTTTGCATTGGCTAACGATGGCAAGGCATTTCTTCACCAGGTGATCCGAAGTTCCTTCTTCTTCCCCACAAAATCTGCACTCGTCGTTTTCATCCTGACTCATTCTCATGAGGTGTTTCTTGAGGTGGCAATGCCCTGTAAGGAATCCAGTGAGGAGGTGTTCTTGATAAGATCTAGATAGTTCTTGGATCTCGCTGTATCAAAGTTTCGAAGAAACTTTTTGGAATGATCCAACCCAGAAAGATAGTGTTTCTCTTTCGGTTTTTTCCTCCTCCTGAAACTCTTTTTTGTAGGAACATTTACCTATGTCACAAAAAGGTTCTAGGCCAATGAAAGGACTCTTCATTTCCTTTAGTTCCGAGTAACTGGCAATCCAGACTGAACATACCTCGTTATTCTTAGCTATTTATTCGAATTCCCTCTGGCACTCCCAATACTATTTTAGTATATAGTTTACTACTACTAGGTTCTTACCCTCAAATCTTTCGATTACAAATATACCTATCTAAAAGACACTTGGACAGTGGCCTAACGATAGTGAGCATTTGGTGCCAGCCCCGAATATTCAAGCCCCAGTCCCTGTCGTGGTTTTAGAACCTTCTCATACCATTTGATGGTGTTCTTTCGAGAACTGGGATTATGATCTTCCTTTCCTCCAAAAACATAAAAATGTATCTCATCATTTGAAGAGAAAGATATTTTATTGATATATCATTACAAATAAGTCTATCAAAGATTTTTTGATCATAGAACTTTGATGATCTTCTCGATCTCCTCCTATTGAGTTACAAAAGTTTTTTTTATATAATAGAACATAAATAATATTTCCAACCTAGGATTACATTCTGCAAACTCTGTTTGGAATTAGTACGAATGGTTTTCCTTTAAACACATCACAGTCGTTTAATCTTCACAATTGCATCTACCAGTACCTACAGTGGGGTTAAGTGGTTCAAAAATTATTCATTATCTGCAAAATTCATAGAACGGATTCTTTGATTGAATATATACAGGAAACAGTTCTATCTTCCTTGATCTCCTGCAGTTGGTTTCAGTTTTCATCAATTATACCACACAATATATTGATTTGTTTGTTTTCTGTTCGTTTCGCATATGTCAATGTTCACACAGCAGGTTTGTTGATGGATTTCGTGTTGGATTTGATTCGGGGTTTTGATGAATATTCAATACCCAGCCACAGATTGTAAATACCAATCTATATTAACGTTGATCGTTCTTTCGCATCCATTACTGGACACGAAGGGCAACAAGAGGAGCATTTTGAGTTCGGAAAAATATACCGATGAGAATTTGGGTATTGCTAAATGAAAAAAATGAGGAAAGGAATGTCGTTGATGTCATGAGTTTCGGAGGGCTCAAAAATTCCTGTATTCTCTTCACTACTTCCCTGATTTTGCATCTGAGTCTAATCAAGGTTTCGGGGTTTAAAATTTCCACTGGCAAAATTAATTGTATACCATCCTAGGCAATTTTAGTCTTGTGTTGGTCTGTGTATCCGCAAATCCTTGAATCTTAACTTGTGGAGGATTATCCATTTTGTGCTTCCGAAAATAAACTTCAAATACCTACACTCTCATTTATAATATCGATGTAATTTTCATTTCAATATAATGCTTGCACCTTGCCTTTATGTGTGGAAAACATTACCATTTAAAAGTCTTCCGAGTGAGTCCTGCAGAACTAGACACATTTTCTCACCAATAACAAGACGGATTTTGGTTCCAGTTCATCAATGTTCCGAAGATCATCGGCATGAACACGATCCATCGCCACCAACACCACAAAAAATCCAAAAGCGATAAATCACATGATCTTGATGGCCAATTCGTATTGATTCCTCGTCCTGAGAATTTTCTTGCAATAAATCCAAAACGGGTCTGACCTTGTGGTTTGTTGCACCATTCTGCTGCTCTTGCATTGCATATTATTAATTTCGGGTCAAAAAAATCGGTTTCACTAAAGCGACCAGAATTGATGGTTTAAGTTCGAGTTTTCAAAGATGTGCGGCCGTTAGTAGGGTGCCGTTAAAGAAACCCAAATGTTATGCGCGCCCCAGAATGGTTAAATTTGTATCTTAACTCTGCAACACTTACAGCAGCAATATTTTCGGTCAAGCGTGCATCTCGATGATGTAACATTAGTTACAAATCCAGTCTTCTCGAGTTCCTTTTCCTTCTTACTAATTGTATTCCCACATGGATGATCATTTCGTTCAGAATCTACCAGTAATGCACAAAATGTAGGTACTTCTTACAGAATCCACATTGTTAAATGGCTAACCTTGAACTGAACATCTCACACTTCGGATGACAGTTATTTTCGACAAATGTCATTGAAAAAGTGATGTGAAAACCGGAACATCACATGGAGAACCCAGTAAAATTCTTATCCGAACGACATTTTGGTTTCCACTATAAAAGCTGCTCCAAAAGCTAAGGAGTTAGATAAAGAGGATATATCAAGAAGTGAAAATTAAATCATGAACTAAAATCATTGTGACGAAACTTGACTGAATTTCATTCGAATAAATTAAAAACCTGAGGATTTCCATGAGATCTACCCTATTTTCATCCTCGCACACGACGACCAAGATAAAATCAAGCATTCGAGAGTGTACACCTCTTTGTTCACCCTCCGTCTTCACCCCATTCGAGAAACCAAAGTTTCATCACCGGATAATTCAATATCGATCACGAAGGGGGCGCAATTCTCACCCTGTTAGACGTACGGAGGGTCGAGAATCGCACCCCAGGGGGGGCGGGTAACCATGAACTACAAATAAATGGAAAAAGAGCCAATTGTTAATTGCGTTCCCTTTAAAATCGGTTGCCTGGAGACACCGATTTCCAGACCTGCACTCCTAATAATCTCCCGATATTCAACGAGACATGAAATATCGAGGGGTTGAAGTGAGGGGGGGGAAGGACACCCCCTCGAAAATAACATCTTTGGGTTCACCTGAGCGGAGCCGCTTTTTTGATATCCCCGGTTTATTGTTCATCATAAACTGGCGAACATGAGAGGCGGCGCGGGGGTTGAAAGGAACGAGAGTTATGGTGAATAACAGGAGTTTAAAAAGAGTCTGGCTGGCTGTATGTTCGTTCTGAAATGGCCCCCAGAGGGAGCATACATTACGGTCGCGGCCATATAAGGCAGGAAAATGTTCAATAATTAATACACTTTTGTTACACATAAAACAACGCTTTGGGGAAGTTTGCATGTAGCCTCGATATGTTGCCAAGTTTTTCTTCTTTTATAGTTGGTTTTCTGATCAGAGGAGTATTACGCTGTACATGAAATTATAAGAGGAAGTTTGTATCTTCCGGGTGTTGGTTCATTTCAGAATTTACATTTCAATTTTACACTTGGAATACTCGTAGACAATTTGCTACTTTTTTCACCTATATCATTAAATAGCAAAAGAGAAATGATTTTTTTCTTTTTGAGTATATTCGATTTATAGTTATTTGAGATACTTCCTATTCAACTGAGTTCTCTATAATTGCATGTTTGAACCCATTGTTTACAGCCACTATAAATTCTATTTCAGTTTTGCGGTTTACTTTGGATAATGGCAAGGTTAAAGCTCTGTGAATCATTGATCGAAATGCTGATATTTTGTTTGATTATGGGTGATTTTAATCTAGCGAATTGTAAATATCAGTAGTTGTGGGTTTTCGGAATACGTCAAATTCAACTTTTGGGTTAGACAGTGATATTAGAAAGTCTAACATAGAAATTATAGAACTTTTTTCAATCGTGATCAATTAGTTACGGCAGAAATAGTTCGAAATCAATTGTACCTCTGAGAAGAAGCAACAAATGGAAAACAAAGCAACAAAATACACTGCGCAAAAAAATTAACGCACATTATGGAAATCTCAAATTTATTCTATAACAGAAGGTGTTCTCAATGATAATTATTTTTATCAGAATTATGCATGCATATATTATCCACTTTCAACGTTTTTCTTTCTAATACAGATGTTTTTTCCCAGCAAGAATAAAAAAAGATGAGATTATCAGATTTTGAATGTATTGGCTCCATTCTGAAATCAGTTGTTCTCGATCAATTCTAGTGATCAATAGTTTTTCTTTCGTTTGATTTTCTATACTCGATCGCTATGCAACAAGAAACACGCAATTTGACCCAAGAAGAATGTGCCCAAGCGGTAGTTTTGCGAGAAGAAGGGTGGACATACACAAGAATTGCAGAAAGGTTTGGAGTTTCCCATACAAGTGTGTCCAGAATGTTGCAGCGATTCAGTGAGACAGGTACCAGGACAGGGTAGACCACGGGTAACAACTGCCATTCAAGAACGTTACTTGAGAGTTTCTTCGTTGAGACAACGGTTTGCAACCACTCGCCTCCTTCAAAATCAGCTTGAGCAAACTCATGGGGTGCAAATTAGCACTCAGACAATAAGAAATCGCCTCAGAGAATATGATTTAAGGCCTCGTGTCGCGGCAAAAGGCCCAGCTCTTACCCCAGCCCATCGAAGGGCGCGTTTGGATTTTGCGAGAGAGCACATCCATTGGGAAGAGGCTGATTAGTGATTGGGAAAGAGTTCTCTTCACAGATGAGTCTAGACTCTGCCTCTACCATTGTGATCGACGTTCCCTTGTATACAAACGTCCACATGAAAGATATGCTCAGTGCAATTTCCTGAATACTACTGGTTTCGGGGGAAGATCGATTATGGTATGGGGTGGAATATCTTTGACTGCTCGCACAGACCTAGTGGTCGTTGATAATGGAGATATGATACTGATAGGTATATAAGGAACATTCTTGAAGAGCATGTAGTGCCATTTGCCCCATAGATTGGTGAAAATTTCATTTTTATGGACGATAATGCCAACCCCATCGTGCGCGCATCGTTCAGTACCTTGAAGAGGTTAAAGTCTCTCGAATGGAATGGCCAGCAAGAAGTCCAGATCTCAATTCGATTCAGCAGGTTTGAGACAACCTCAATATAAGGCTGAGAAGTTCAGAAAATCATATTAATGACTTAGGAATCCAACTCAGAGAAGGATTAGATCAGAACATTTTAAGATCACTCATTTTGAGTATGAACCGTTATTGCCGAACTGTAATTAACGCAAGGGGTGGCGATACCAAGTATTCAATCACTTATCAGCATTCCAGTATTTTGAAAATTGTTTATTTCTCTTCTTTCACATAAGATTCGGTGAAATCCTGAATTTTTCTTTCACTTAATGTGTCTTGTTCCGCTCAAAACCTTCCCGAGAGAACATAAAAAATAAGTTATAAAGTCAATATAGAGTTTACTTTCATTAAAATTGATTTTCAGAATGTGCGTTAATTTTTTGGCTCAGTGTAAGTGAATCAATATATACGTATATATAGTGCGTATGTTTTGCAGAAACGAATTATAATGACATTCCAGCCCAATTAAAGACCGAATCCCGATGGAAAAACCTTCGGGATGACGAGCAATCCAGAAACCGCCATGTAGGCAATCACAACCATTAAATCGTCCATCAGGCGATCGATCACGTGAACCGTAAGGAACAAAGGCGAAAAGAAAAACAAGGAGAACGAAACGGAGCGCCGGAGCCATCAATTTAAAATCACCTGTCAACTCAATTCGGATCTGTCATAAAATCTGGACGTAAAGCCCGGTCCGTCGGAACACAGAGAAAGAAATAAAAGAGGCACGTGATCAATATATATAGATACTCACCGATCCTATCGAGATAATCCACCATGTCGAGGGGGGTGGGGGTGAAGGGGGAGCGTAGGAGGGGGCAGTGGCGGTGCGTGTGGGCGGGTTACGGACGTGTTTCGGTGCGACACTTGTTTGTTTCGCGATAAGAATGGAAGGTTTTCATCGGAGATGATGGCAACACGCGAAGGAAACCGGGTGGTGTTTGGAGGTTAGGATCGCGACGATTCGGATGAGTTGGGAGAAAGGGTTGCGGTGCTGCAACGGGGAGCTTTCCCGCGGAAAATTCTTATGGGGATTTCGCTTTGAGATTTTTTAATGCGGGAAATTTTTAATTTTTTATATAAAATAGAAGTAGTGATTTCATTCCATATCATCGTTGAAGAACCATATGTGATATTATATTAGTGGCCTGTATGTGTTAAGAATTCATTTTTTTATTTTCAGATTTTCGAATTTATAGCTTAGAGTACATGGTGGGCAAATCTCGATGATTTATCACTACAACTTTTGAAACAGAGGAGATAGATATCATGTGATACCCCCTTCTCGGTCTCTTTTCCTGAGAAACTAACAAGAGTAGTATTCAGTTTTGACCACCTTCTTTTGTTTTCGAGTTATAAACGAATATTGGAAAAATGGTGTTGTTGAAAAAAAATTATATCTCCGCTGATACTGAAGCTAGAACTCAAAAAAACATTAAAACACTATACAGTAGCGTGCTCGTCTTTTCTTATTCGAAATTATTTGAAATGGAAACACTAGATCTCCTCTGAATTAAAAGTTGTAGTGCTAAGGCCCTGTACAAATGCACTTATGTACAGGGTGGGCAAATAAGCGAGGTAAGCGGCTATATCTCAGGATCCACTCATCGTAGAGACTTGCGGTAAAAATTTTTATCACTAAAGTGTACAAGCAAAAAACACTCTGGAAATTGTTTTGAAGTTCAAACCTCTTCTGCTAGGGGGCGCAATAGCTATCGTCGAGTAGAAAAATGAATTTTACTCGAAAATGTTTCATATGAAGTTGAAGGAAAAATATCATCACTGTAATACTTGTGAAATTCTCTATCTTTTTGGATGGTCACTTTCGATTTTACGACATCAAATAAGGGTAGGTGAAAGGGAGAAATCTGACTGATTGAAAGTGCCAGTAACTTCAGTTTGGCTCAACATTTTTGAGCAAATTAGATCTCGTCTGAAAGATAATATCTTGCTGATTGAGGACAAAATATAGTCATGATAAATTTGTTTTTGCTGCTTTCGATGGGGGGCGCTCATTCATAAGTTCATTGTTTTGTTCATTTTACTTCGAAATTTCAAATGTAATGATAGGATTTTCTCAACAGAAACAGAAATTCCATTGAATTTGCATGAAAAAACCTGCAGGTCGCAATGCAGAACGCAGGTGTTCTGAAGTTATGACCGAAAGAAGATATTCTTCAACTGATGCACGGCGAAAAACCAAATTGTGTCTCTAAGTTCTTACAGAAACAGAAATCCCATCAAATTTGTATGAAAACCCCAAAAGGTCACAAAGCGATCGTTTCAGGCGTTCTGGGGTTATGGCCCCAATGGAAACTGAGTTTCCACCTGTGTGACGGCCAAGTCATACAAATATTCATTTTTATTCCTCATTTCCAATTCTTCTAAACGCAAACTTGTCCAGTGAAATAAGCGTATGTATAGTGCATAAACTATGTTTCAGATATTTGGCCAGAGTATACTAATTAGGTTTATAAAAATGAGAAATAAGAGGTTATATCGATGAACCTTTATCTTAAGAAGTTCATTTGGTGGTTCAAGCAAGAGCTGAACTTGACCTAACGCTATATGGCAACTTTTCGAAGACATCATTCATTATTCTACTTCAATACAATGGTTTTTGGCATAAAAATGATCCCTTTCCTTGGTATATTTTGTTACTTTTTCAAATTCAACATCAATTAGGTGGGCGATAACTCTTTCGTGCTGTTTTAATTTTCTACTCTTAATTGATTTCAATCTTTCCAAGAATTTTTTATATCAAACCATGTTTTTTCGATCATCCCATATGATCTATAAGTGAATCAATTTATTGTAATTTTTCTTTGAAATTTCAATGACTCAGCTCCATCTCCGATTAGTTTTTGTCTGGAAACTAATGATAGAATGAAATAAAGTTTTTGCTAACGTACTCATGTAATATACGAAAATCTAAGTTAAATATTTGAATCTTTTATGTAAAAAAGTGGGGACATACTGAGGGAAAAAGAAGTGGGTATTGGTTTATGTAAAAATACACATAATAGATGAGGAGGAATTTATGATTCTGACCTAACCTAACATTGAGACTTCCTCCAATCCATTTTCAATCTAAATTAACACAAGAAATTAATCGACATATTCAAGCGACAAACCCACATAAAACAACAACCCCTCAGGCTGAAATCTTCGTCACAATTTCTACGATGAAATTCCATCCCCAACCCCTCCTCAGCAGCACACCGCCACCTTTCCGATTATCAATTACCGCACTCCCAACACAACAAGTCATAATCGTCCTCCTACCCCTCCACCCCCATCCTATCGATTGCCCCACTTGTCGAAGACGCGAACAGGGCGCCCTCTAGCCAGTCGTCCCGTCAAGTTAGCGGGCGAACATTTACTTACCTAACACTCTACGTATATTTGATCCAATTTGGCGTCCGGGTAATCTGATGCACTCGGGAATACGGGAATGCGGAACCGGGATTTTTACGTTGTAATTGGAAAAAAGGATTTCAGACGGATCCCTTCCTCCCTCTCTCTCTCTCCCGCCCTCTCCGGACTCCATCACGGGAGATAATTTCCACAATCAGGAATGATAAAAATCACGGGAAGGAAACTCTCTCAGGATCCGCGAGGATACGTCTGCTTTACGGTCGTTCCTTCTTGTGGTTTTTTTTTTCGCCTTTATTCTTTTCGGAGAGAGAGTCGGATGTTTCGAGGAGATATCGTACAGATACAGAGGTTCTTACTCGTAGAAGGTTTGGGTTTGAATTACGAAAAGGTCTCAAGAAAATGTGTGCTCTTGCAGAATACATCAGAAGCAAAGACCATAGGATTGACTATGAATCCACCAGAATTTTAGTGAAGAGATATTACCAAAGGGGATCATCATTTCAGTATCTATTTTTTCGACAGATTTCAGTTACAAGCGAAATACATTGCAGCATTGGCAAAACATTTCAACTGTATGAAAAATATGAGCAATTCCAAACGTCCAGTTGGCTCACGGAATCGATTGTGTCGAAATGGTTCACGAATTGAAGCTCAAAAGAGAGTTTTTTAATTTAGTTGTGCAGATGCCCAAATGGCTCGACTTAGATTTGATTAGATTTAAGGAGATTCCATTGCACTGTGACCTAATGATCTATAGTGCCCTCATTAGAGCTATTCTCGCCCTTACGTGATCTACAGCTCGCCTTCCAATTTCAGAGTTCTAATGAACTCCAGTATCTGGGATGGCTTCAAGGAGGAGATTTTGCGTTGACTAGTGATAGCGAGACATTCCGTCATCAGGTGATCCGGAGTTTCTTCCTCCTACCCACTGACTTTGCACTCGTCGTTTTCTGCTAGACTCATTCTCATGAGGTGGTTTCTGAAGAGACAATTGCCCTGTGAGGAATACAGTAAGGAGGTGTAGTATATTCTTGCTAAAATCCAGATACTTCTTAGATCTCCCAGTGTCAAAGATCCGAAGAATTTTTTTGGATTGATCCATTCCAATGAGTTTCCGCCAGAGTATTTTTCTTCGGATTTTTCCCTTTTTCTTGTAGGTATTTGCAGAGAACGATACATCGTAAAATAACAGAATGTAAGGAAGGTTTACCATGTCTAAATCTTCCGAAAAGTAGAAGAACTAGACTGTAAACTGGATATAGTCCATAAAGCGAATCAGTTAAACCAAATTGTTACCAAATAAATTGATAAGTCTTTGAAAAAACTATCACGGCGTTATGGTGGTTTCAAGGAAACAATTTTCATACATATGAAGGTAGAATAGGTATCGTATGAGGAGGAAATGTCGCCCAATCAGTTAGGTGGATGTAACTCCAAAATTAAAGGCGGATTTCACACCTACAATTTCGAAAATTGTCCAGACAATGTGAAATTCAAGCAAAAGCTGCTGATAAAGTTTTAGTTTGGTGGGTAGAACACTCAAAAATGTGCAGGCTTTTCGAGTAGCAGTCCAGCAGTCACCAAAACGCTCTGCGCGGTGGCATACGATAGCTTTAGAGGATATCAGACATCAGGCATAAGGACATTGATATCGACTACGGAAAATTGATAATTCGAGGGTATCGGGTGTGGTAGTCAAGCTCTATAAGATCTTTCTCATTTATTGTATAATCCTAGCCCTCGGTCATCATTGTGACCATCTTCAGAGAGCTGAAATATTATACATTAAGTGAGACAAAACAACAACAAACATGACTCAAAACACTCACAACAATTCGAGATGTTGAGGAGTTAATAGTTCAAAGGCCTTGAAGCATTTTTAACTAAGTGTGAGTGTTTTGAGTCATGTTTGTTCTTATTTTGTCTAACTAAAGCTTCCTGAAGATGGTCACAATGATGACCGAAAGCTAGGATGATACAATAAGTGAGATAGTTCTTATAGAGATTGACTACCACACCCGTTATCCTCGAATTATTATGCATAAGGATTTGTTATTCCACCGGTATGAATAATGCTTGTTCAAGAGTTGATTATTCCTGACTACGCGAATAGCATAGCATCATTTTGAGGAAATGATTCGGCACATCTCCTGACTGGTGTGGACCTGGTGTGGCCAGCGCGTTCATTTGAGCATCTGCGACTTCGTTCTTTGGGGCCACCTCTAAGAGAAGTTCTTCAAACACCGTTCAAAGGACCTTTCACTACTCAAACGGTACATAACCTAAAAAATCCCTTCCGTACCACTTGTTATATGCGGAAAAATGATGAAAAACTTCCAAAATCCATATCAGGGTATCGCTGCTGAAAAAAACTGAAGCAAGAACTTTGGAAACCTGTTTATATCGCAAGCATTTTTCAGTTTTTCGCATACGAACGTCACGAATTAACCTAGCACAGACATTTTCAAAATGACATCTTCAAATTGACGCCAACAATAAATTATCAAAAAGCAATATCAACTTTGTAGGCGATGGTACTGGCTAAACAGATACCGCTTCAGTCAGACAGACTTGCCGGATAGTTTTCCATTCATGAATGCTGTTATTATATTCTTTGGCATTTAATATTTCAATGAAAATAGTAAAATAATAAAAGAATCATAAAAATAATACATTGTATATGAAAAACAGTCATTCAACTCATAAGTAGGTAAAGACAATAAATAACCCTAAAAAATGAAAAAACCCAGCGATCAATGAGGAATAGCTCTATAACTTGGAAACTAGCGTTGTTCAGAGTCTTCTGATCAGCTTTTCTCATTAAGAAAAAAAGGTCTAAAAGAAACAATATGTACTACCATATGAAATTAACCGGTGCTTGATCTTAAATGTCAAAACATTTAAGACGTATACACGTCATATCGGAAAATATCTGAAAAAAAAAAAATATCTGGAATATAATGACAACATCCAGTTACAAAACAAGAAATAGAAGACATTCTTGGTATATTACATCAGCCATATTAAAAGTCACTAAAAACCAGTAGACAACCGAAACATGTCCAACCGCTCAACACATAAATAAATTTTTTCATCGCTTCCATCTCATAGTCAAGTACCCGACGAACTAACTCCACCACCCCACGGACAATAACTATAGATAATCCCCCGCCTAGGAGAGTGGAGAGAGCCCGAGGTAATATTTTCCTTTAATTGAATCCCGGAGTCCAAATTGCATCCCGGAATCCTCAAAACAAAGCAGCCCCATATTTCGCCTCCAACCGGCTATCCAATTCCGTACGAAATAAGATAAGCGCGTACGTCGTCCTAATAATTCTCCTTAATGCGATCAGAGTAGACTGATTCCGCAGACCGGATATGCATCGTTGCAACATTTTAACGACGCGAGGTGCATTCGCAGTTTCACTTTACGGCCACGTCGACGTCCGCGTGTGCTGGCCGGAGGATTCGGACTCCTCCTGTCCACCGTTCGTTTATAGACAGGGATGGAATCAGCCGTTTCGGGATTTATCGATGACTTTTATGGGCTAATGTGTCTCTCTATCTGTGGACGCCGACAATTTCCCTGTTTTCTGGTTGTAAAATCTGGGAAGCCGTGGATAATACCGGAATTTATGCTGATGGGATTGCGGAAGAGATTTCACCTTAGAATTGGAATTGGACCGATTTGTTCCCGATGTTTGAGGGGGAAAATCTCTATAATTTCCGACTGATGGAGTAAAATATGGCCATAACCGATTCACTAATGAGAAATTTAGATCAGTCTGAAAATATTTACAAAACAGGGCACACCTCATATCCAGGGTTTTAGTGAATAAGGCAACAAACTCCAGTAGGTGATTCTACTTGAAAAACAAAATGAATATTTGCTTATGAAGGGTGTTTTTTTTAGAGCTATAAAACTTTGAATTGCAATAAAACAACGATGGATTATTCGATTGACACGAATTTTATTTATCCGCAAGATAATCTTGTGGCATTAGATTTTGAATATGATTTCTGGAATATGACCGCCACGGCTGGCTCCGATGTAGTCCAATCTGGACGTCCAATTTTCTATGACTTTTTCCAACATTTGTGGCCGTATATCGGCAATAACACGGCGAATGTTGTCTTCCAAATGGTCAAGGGTTTGTGGGTTATCCGCATAGACCAATGACTTTACATAGCCACACAGAAAGTGGTCTAGCGATGTTAAATCACAAGATCTTAGAGGCCAATTCACAGGTCCAAAACGTGTCTTTCAATAAATCGATTGTTGCACGAGCTGCGTCACATGTTGCGCCGTCTTGTTGGAACCATAGCTCCTGGACATCATTGTTGTTCAATTCAGGAATGAAAAAGTTAGTAATTATGGCTCTATACCGATCACCATTTACTGTAACGTTTTGGCCATCAACGTTTTTGAAGAAGTACGGACCAATGATTCCACCAGCCCATAAAGCGCACCAAACAGTCAGTTTTTCTGGATGTAACGGTGTTTCGACATACACTTGAGGATAGCCTCACTCCAAATGCGGCAGTTTTGTTTGTTGACGTAGCCATTCAACCAGAAGTGCGCTTCATCGCTAAACAAAATAAAATGGACGTAGTGCGCGATACGTATTCCGCACAGAACCATTATTTTCGAAATAAAATTGCACTATTTGCAAGCGTTGTTCAGGCGAGAGTCTATTCATGATGAATTACCAAACTGAGAAAAAATCACTTGATAGCTGTTGAATCGGTCGCCATCTTGAACAGTAATGCCAACTTAAAGTTATATACCTCGAAAAAAAAATACCCTTTATTCACCCCTGTTAGGGGGTTCCAGTTACGGAGATGCGAAGAGCTGAAAAGTTGTTCCCCTCGAATCACATTTTCATTTCAAAGCTGGAAAATCGAGGTGTTAAGTTTTCGTTGCACCACCTAGTATCTATTGAAAGTTAAAGACTTAGCCATGGTCAATTGAGCGCTAGAAGCTTTGTTCTCTTGGATAAGAGGAAAGCGTTGTTGCTATTCATTGGGCTATGTAAACCGACTCTAGGATCAGTAATGTAGGATCGTCAAAATCTAGAGTTCTACGACGACTATATGTATGAAACATGAATAACATTGTGTTGAAACCACGCAAAATCCAGCACTCTGAAAGAGGATGAATTGAACACGTTCGTCAACTCCTTGATCCCGTTGGTATCATTCGGCGACGAACACAGAAAAGATAACTCGGTTTCAATTTGCCGACGAATCATTTTACTAGTCGAAACAACTCCGCAAATTGAATTAAATCCAACAGTCCTTTCCCCCAAAGCACACAGACTATGACAACTATCCGGCAAAGATCCGGTTGCAGGAATTTCGCGACACGAATTTTTGGCGCTCCAATTTCAGGAATATCTTATTTGCATGTCGGTGCGCCACCCGGCCGCCCCCGCCGCCTCCCTACAGCGCCGCCATCTCGTGAGTAAACGGCTTTGTTGCTTGGCTTGCTTAAATAAAACGTGCTCGTGCATATTCATGAACTCGCAAACTTTCATTTCAGCGTGTTTCGTCAATGCATCGCGCCCTTGCGGACGTCGCACCGCAGGGACGGATTCGCCCCTTTATGTTCTTTGATTTAGTTCCTAACTCTGTCTATTACTTCGTAGAATCCTATGC
Source organism: Harmonia axyridis (assembly GCF_914767665.1). Lineage (NCBI taxonomy): Eukaryota > Metazoa > Arthropoda > Insecta > Coleoptera > Coccinellidae > Harmonia > Harmonia axyridis. The sequence continues at coordinate 36,619,694 of NC_059507.1, read as the reverse complement.
CGAAGAGTTATCAAACTCTTATAAATTTTGAGAACCCTGATTCAATTCATCTAGGTTTAACATGTTTCGGCATTCGCCATTCTCAAAAACCATAAGATCTAGAATACAAAACAACCATAGAAACAAGAATAAGAACTACTTCTCATGTAACACTGATCAATAACATTGACCGTACCTAACGAAAAAGTAACATTGAAAAATTTTTATATAATTAACAAATTGGTTCCACGAATCATATGACCAACAACAAGGGTCATCAAGTGAAACATAAAAAAATAAAAACCAGTCAATAAAATGTAGGATCTCAGGAAATCGAGCAAATATTTAAAATTTTCCGAGAAATTCAAGTCCGACTACTTCTTCAGCTCAAATAGAATATTCCAGGAAGAGAAGTGTCAAGTGTCAGTCTCATGACAATACCAAACGACATGAGCAATGAAGCTTCGTTTCGATTTTTTTTTACGACACTTGCCTGAAGGTTGCCGCTCACTAGGCGAATAACCTTCGAAATCTACTATTATATGAGGTGTTACAGAATACCGCCAGAAAATTTCAAGGGGTTAGCTCCTGACACTATATTGAGAAAATTCAGGGTTTTCTAATAAGAAGTTTTATTTTGAATAGCCTGCTTCCTGGGGAGCTATCACTTTTGAAGTGTCATTTTTTTGACATTTGATAAGTAAAAACTACGCCATTACTGAAATTTTAAAAATATACGCTTCATCAAAGCAATGAACTTGATAAAATTCACTATGAAATGGTGAAGATTTCGAAGTCAGTGTTCACAAAACTAGCACTTTTAGAGTCGTCGTCATAGTTGGCATTGAAACTGTTTGAAGAATAGAAACCAAGAGCGTCCCTCAGCTGAAAATATTGTTGCTGTAGCGCCTAGTGTTGACGAAAACCTATGTTAGTTGATTCCTCGTCGATATTGAGAATAACACATTCCAAAAACGACATAACACCGTATTTTTTATGAGGACTAAAATCTTAATGCTTTCCAAGTTCGGTTAAAACAAGGACTCAAGCCGGCCGATCACCAGCAAAGTTGTGTCTTCGCTGATTGGGTCCTTGGAATGCATCAAAATGATGCGGATTCGGGATTTTCACCGTAAAGTCAACTTTCGTGATGAGGCCCATTTTCACGTCAGAGGCTACGTTAATAAACCGAATTGTCTCATTTGGGCTAGGAAAATCCAAAAATGATTGTTGAAAAGCCTCTCTTTCCTCAACGTGTAGTGTTTGGTTTGGTTTTTGGACTGGTGCTGTGATTGGACCTAATCTATTCGATGATGAGGCTGATGCAACAGTTATGTTGAATTTTGCAAGAAAAACTTCCGTAGCTTGAAGCCATATTACATCGTATTATGGTCAATGACCAGCAACGTGATATTTTGGGTTTTTGAAATGCATCGAAATGATCCAGATTCTCATAAGACAAAAAGTTTCCTGGCTGTGATATTTTTCGGTGATAACAATAAGCTACCGAGATCTTGAGATTTAACACCTTCAACATTTTTTCTTTGGTGCGATGTGAAAGGTACATCCCTTTTTACAATGAAATGAAAATGATTTCTATCAAAATATACTAATTTGTTTTTAATATTCAAAAGAAACCACACATTGAAAAACCTCTATACCATAATGAAAAATTTAACTGAGACTATAATAATATATAATTATAATTATTAAGAAAATATGAGAGTTAATTCCTGACATAATTTTATGAGAATGTTGAAATATGCGTTAATGTTCAAAGAAAAAATTACTTCACCTTAATATCTTGGAAAACACAAAAAAATTAAGATGTTCTTTGAAGCATTATTATAACTTTTCAAACTAGAGTTGAAATTCTCGCCAAAAATTTTCAGGTTTCATGTCATTGAAGAGGAAAAAGTTATCAGATAAAAAAAAAATAAAATTTTAATTTGAAGTTTCCCAAATAAATTTTGTACTTCGCTTCAAATTGATATTCCTTCACGTTTTCAAAATAAATGAACAAAAGTTCGGAAACTAAGGCTGAGATGGTTCAGTGCAATGTTCAATTTTTTAAATGTCAAATCAGTAGACAGTGACAAAAAATCACTTCAAATTTATTTTCATCGACCATACATATATTTCTTTGAAAATATGTGTAAACTCAGTAAGTAGAGTTAAAAAAGTTTTAACAGTGCATCAAAGATAATATTCAAGATATTATGTAAAAATAAGAAAATACTCTAAACCATTAGCCAAAACCTTAAGTTTTCGAACATCGTGGAGCGGTATCGATGGCGATTGATTAGCGGAAGTACGGCCCTGGTGTGCGCATCCGATACATCTAATCAATCAGTATACAACAGGATCACTGATGAATCTTTGATTTGTTTTTTATTGGGCAGATACAGATGAGCAACTGTAGGGGATGAAAGGTGAATTGAATGTTAGGGGAGGGGCGTTAATCCAAACAGCTCGCATATAAATTCGCTTTATTCTACATAAATTTCCGCCTAGAGAGTAGTTACATCCGGCGTATTCGGCTATATTGGCCGATAAAAGTTTTTTGTCGCAGCGATAAATTTGAAGAAAACAACCTGTGCGTTACTTAAGTCAAGATATATACGCCAATATCTAGAAGGTGTGATGTGGGTATAATTCTTCATATTTTACGCCTAAAAGTGGAAGATTATTCTTGGAAAATACATCTTTATTGAATTCAATTGCTCGATTTGTTCTTGTAAATAAAAAAATTGAAAAAAAATGTACTGAATTTTTTAGCTCTCGTTTATAGCCTAATTGCAACTTTGGAGGCAATAAATATACCTAAATCAGTTTTGTGGCCTCCAAGGGTGCAATTGGGATACGATAGTAATAGTATTGGTAATATACAGGGTGTTTCCTAAACATGCGGCAAAAATTCAGGGGGTTGTTCCTTGGACTATTCTAAGAATATTTTGTCCTTTGATGATTTTTGAAAAACCTCTTTGTTTCGAAGATACAGGGCGAACAACATTTTTCATATTTTTAAAATTAATAATAGTTTAAATAAAAATGCGTACCGCACTGTGTTTACTAAGTAGGTACAATTCATTTTTAAATTTGTTTAACAACATTCCAATTACTAAAAATGGCCAGTTTTTTGACTAAAAATTGCTAATACATCACAAAACGAATTCAAATGAAAACCGTGTTTAATCTGTATTCCTTTACCATCTGCACTTATCAATTTTTAGTCAAAAAACTGGCCGTTTTTAGTAATTGGAATGTTGTTAAACAAATTTAAAAATAAATTGTACCTACTTAGTAAACACAGTGCGGTACGCATTTTTATTTAAACTATTATTAATTTTAAAAATATGAAAAATGTTGTTCGCCCTGTATCTTCGAAACAAAGAGGTTTTTCAAAAATCATCAAAGGACAAAATATTCTTAGAATAGACCAAGGAACAACCCCCTGAATTTTTGCCGCATGTTTAGGAAACACCCTGTATATTTAATGCAAATAATTATTACGGATAAAATTGAATTCGCCAAAATGAAGACTAGAAATTCAGTGTTTCAGAAAAAACAGAAGCATTTGCCAGCCCTGTACATGGGACTCCTTTTTTTAATTCTTGAAAATATTGTTGAAATTATTACTGAAAAGTATTCTCTCATGTTTTTTTTGTAACTCAAAATTCTGGGAGAAGCGGCACATCGATATACGATGAACGTTCAACTCCCTCGGTAGCTCAGTTGAAAGAGCACTCAGTTGGAAGTAGTAGGTTCGAGTCCCGCTCAGGGAGGTACTTTTTCCTGAATTAAAAAATTGTCAGCTATGTCGGGATCTATTATTGATATCGTTGAAAGTTTTGTCGCTTCCATCATAGATCAATTGTATCCGATTTCACATGAACTAAATAACATCATATTTTCATGGAGAAATAAGTTGAACTAACTTCGAATAAACATTCCCATGAATCGGGAAAACATCCCTCGCACGCCACTGTCCAATTCACAAAGCCCACTTATTCGGAACTCCTTACAACTGTCAGAAATCGAGCTCGTCTGGACTCGATGCCGGGTCCCAATAACAATAACAATAAAGGCGATAAACCAGAAAGGCCGTCACTTAATTTAATTGTATTTACACAGGTCTCCATATTTCTGCAGATCGGTCGTCGATAACAATGGCCTACTAGGGGGTTCCGTCGGCGTGTATATTTTAGACATATGTGTCGACCATAAAGGGGACGACAAATTTACGTGTCACAGCGTCTGTGGTGCGGATTTAAATACGTACTTGTGACCGGTAATGGCTTATGTAAATATGGCCGGTTGTGCTGTTATTGTCGTGCGGTAGATTTTCCGTCTCGGTACATATGTCGACGTTTCGATGGGATCTGTTAGTTGATGGGTTGGTCATATCGCAATGCGTAATACGATTTATTTTATCAATCACTTAACGAGAGGGAGCTGTCGACTTTGGGGTGTTATAATATAAGAAATATGCAAATTTTTTCGAGGTATATAACTTCAAGTTGGCATTACTGTTCAAGATGGCGACCGATTCAACAGCTGTCAAGTGATTTATTCTCAGTTTGGTTTGGCAATTCATCATGAATAGACTCACGCCTGAACAACGCTTGCAAATAGTGCAATTTTATTTCGAAAATAATGGTTCTGTGCGGAATATGTATCGCGCACTACGTCCATTTTATTTTGTTCAGCGATGAAGCGCACTTCTGGTTGAATGGCTACGTCAACAAACAAAACTGCGGCATTTGGAGTGAAGCTAATTCTCAAGTGTATGTCGAAACACCGTTACATCCAGAAAAACTGACTGTTTGGTGCGCTTCATGGGCTGGTGGAATCATTGGTCCGTCCTTCTCCAAAAACGATGATGGCCAGAACGTTACAGTCAATAGTGATCGGTATAGAGCCATGATTACTAACTTTTTCATTCCTGAATTGAACAACCATGATGTCCAGGAGCTGTGGTTCCAACAGGACGGCGCAACATGTCACACAGCTCGTGCCACAATCGATTTATTGAAAGACACGTTTGGTGACTGCCTAATTTCACGTTTTGGACCTGTGAATTGGCCTCCAAGATCTTGTGATTTAACACCGCTAGACTACTTTCTGTGGGGCTATGAAAAGTCATTGGTCTATGCGGATAAGCCACAAACCCTTGACCATTTGTAAGACAACCTTCGCCGTGTTGTTGCCGATATACGGCCACAAATGTTGGAAAAATTCATCGAAAATTGGACGTCCAGATTGGACTACATCCGAGCAAGCCGTGGCGGTCATATGTCAGAAATCATATTTAAAATGTAAGCCACAAGATTACCTGCGGATAAATGAAATTCATGTTAATCGAATAATCCATCGTTGTTTTATTGCCATTTAAAGTTCTATAGCTCTATAAAAAACACCCTTTATGTATCTTTTGAGACTTTATATTTATAGAATAGTATAACTGAATAACTAAACTATTCCATTTCTATTACTATTATTATTTTTCTGTATCACAAATTTGACAGATAATAGGTAATTCCGTGACAGGACAGTTATCAACATATAATAATAAAATACAACCAAAATGTTTTTGTGAAACTGAAATATTCCCGCACAAGTTTGTTCCACCTTCACAGAATGAACGGATTTGCAACAGAATGAGACAGAATATTATTTATGTTTTTTTCTCGTCGATATAACCACCACCAAAAATTTCTCTTGAAATCTGTAGATATGTAAAACTCAGAAGACCGGAAATGGAACCAGATGGAACAGGGCTTGCTCCGTCCATTATCGGAATTTGCATAATTGTTTCCGACTTCGGAAAAACCTGCGAAAGAAAATACACTGACCAGCATGCCAATTGCGAGGCCATTTAGACTCGTCATAAAAGTTCCTGGGGGATGAATGCGGAAAAATTAACTATTCTGTGTTCGCGCGACGGAAACAATTTCTATGGAGGCGAAGGTGATTTTAAAAATTCATATCTCGTGCGGTGCACAGAAATGTAAGTTATAATCTGCGAGAAGAAGTCGGGAACGCGAGTAATGTATTTTCTGGATACAATGAGAGTATCGAAATGCAGGTATCTGTCTTGAAGATCTTCGGTTTCGAGAGAACGGTTGGAATTGCAACGAGAATTAAATTATTATAGCCTTCTGCAGTGAATTCGACTCTCGTGATCATGATCTTATTGATTTTTCTACATTCATGCAAAAATCAAAACTTTATTGAACTATATTTAGTGGAAAAAGAAGTTCCTTATTGCACTAGTGCAATAAAGTTTTTATTGCACTCATCTGTCATTTTACTTCAACGTGCTGTCATCATGACAAAAAAATATTTCAGCCTGAAGGAAATAACGATGTACAATTACCAAGTACTAGTACGTTTACAGCAGTAACAAATCAAGAAGTGGATTTAAAAAGTACTTCAGTACTTCACTACGAAATATTCATATTGAAAATTGCACCAATTGTTCATTCACTTTCAACATTGAGGGTAAAAATAAAGTTTGAGTTAAATTGTTTTTAACGTATTAGTTCCTGTTTCAATGCAAATCGATATTAATAATAAAGTATTCAAGTTGCGCTTTTCATTTTCCTACACCTAGTGCCGCACCTCAATAAATCATTTTTTGCTTTTTGCATGAACGTAGAATAAATGTTGTATGCACCTCGTGCAAAAATTGTTTATTGCACTCGACGTGAAATTTTCCGACGAGGCCGTTAGGCCGAGTTGGACAACACGTCGAGTGCAATAAACATTCACTTTTTGCACTTGTTGCATAAATAACTATTCTAATTTTCGTCAATATACACAAATACACATTATCAAAAATCATTTTTTATTTGTGGAAAATTCAATCTAAGTTATTGTGATTTATATAATTGATTTTCAACATTAGCGAAGGATTTCTCGATAACCGTCTGAGAAGTGCACTGAGAGAAATCATTTTTCATTAAGAAAGCACTTATTCAAATGTTTTTCATTCACAACTATCACAGCATATTTTATATATTTGATAATGATAATGGTGGAAACATTAAAATATTATCAGATGGAAACAATCAATGTAAAACGGAAACTTTACCTTCTTGTTCTGTACTCAACAAAAACATTTAAATATACCAAGCATTTCAAACAAATTGAATCCCTTCAATATAAGGAACTGCTCGCATTTCGATATCAATATTGATTAAAATGAGAATCAGAATGTTCCTGTTAGTTGGTACCTATCTTCTGTTCGAATTTCAATATTTGATACAAATGAGAATTGAAATGTTCGATATTTTGTTTTACAGAGGAATATCATAAAAATATTTGTCTCATTGATTTATTATTCTACAAGGTAGCCGAAAAAATACAGGTCTAAAAACAGTTTCTTTGGACTCGCAGACTTCCAGGAATAATCTACGGCTCATCCAAGAATTTTGTCTACTCGTCCAAAAAAACAGTATTTTCCGGACTAGTTACGTAAATTACTATTGAAAGCTAGATTCTGCACCATGATTGGAATTTCTGCTAATAAATTCACTTCAGTTCTGAAATACAATAATTCACATATTTATCAAATTATATAACGATCTATGTGAATATGATTACCTTGAGAATGAATTGAACAAAAAAAAACAATGATAATCAACGCGAATCTAAAAAAATTACCAACTGATTAACTTTTGTTCATCCACCTATGATAAGCTGACGTGTAACAAATATTAATTTTAATTATCCATCATAATAAATTCAGTCATTACCATTTTTCGGCGGTAACACTCGAAAAATTATTTATTTATTGTTGGCATGTACCTAATTCAATTAACATATTAATTCGAATTAACAGATCATTGAATGGAAATTGCTAATGGAGAGATTCTCTGTGACGTTTTGTTGTTTCAATGAGCATACTAGTTGAGATAAATATTCGGGCTTTATCTCTTTTTGGACGACAAAATGTATGGAATGGGTTGAAATTGGGTAGTGAATTATTTGATACGTTGATGATTTAACCTCACATTTTAACGAATCATTCGAAAATGTTCGAATATTTGGATTGTATTCGGAAGTATAAACATGCAATATTTTTATAGCTTGTACTAACACAATCTAGAAAAATATTGAACTCTTTTAAGAGAACGAAGACTTGAATGTCTGTTCTAAAACAAAAATTGAAATACTATAATTCTTCAGATTCAGAAAGAGGTACCTTCAGAGGAGAAGTGCATCAAATTATTACTTCAGAGTCCACCAGGGTTTTTGTATGTTCAATAACGATAATTTACTTGTTTTAAGTACCACAAACATGAAAGTTCGTTCACACTAAGCTTAAGAAGGTCTAAAATGGCATTGCCAGCATCTCTAGATTTCAGAAAATTGTATGGAATCAACTGCTGTGCAAGCATTGAATAGGGAAGAATGAAGATTTTTGAATCCTGGACGATTAGCAAACAGGTATACTTTTGCGCAGACTTTGCGCTACTGTTAGATGAGTTAGGTAGTTAGTGAAACATCTGCTGCTTCTGAACCATTCTGTATTATTGAAAAAAAACAGGGTATTAGTTAAGCAAAAGGTACTCAGGAATAAAAGATCTCTCTGGAGAAATATATCTAGACTGGCGCTAGCTAAGGGATTGATAGAATTCTCAGCAGCCAATATAAATAAGGAAATTAATGCAGCTACGAGATGAGCATTTTTTGTTTAAGTGCTTTCTGTACAACAGGGGCCTAAAATTTATTGACTTTGGGAATCGGACATGGAAACATCTCATATGTATTGAGAACTGGCCAACCTAATCCCTTCAGGCAGGCAAGTTCTAAAGTCTTTCGGAATGATAGCCAAGGCTCCAATCAACCTTGCCAGTTATGGCAATATCGTAAAAGACACCTAAAAATTATAAAACGGTGACTTCTAGCCCTATGTTCAACGTATTCTAGAAGTTGAACCAAAATATATTGTCTTTTTTAGTCTTTCTCCTGTCCTATTGTCGCGATCTATTCGGGGTAGCAAGATCCCTAGAAGAAGCCTATTATTGCTGTGAGATGAAATTGTTCGAAGGAGGACGAAAATGGTCTTAGAAGGTCGGAGTTATTTTTGCTTCAATTTCATCCGGAAATATCTGTATACATTTCAAAGCTGAAAATCAGGTCACCTGGCAAATTTCACTATGTAAATTTCACCTATTTCATATGGCCCTTGCAATCCAACTCTCATCTCCTCATAACCTCTTCGACACCCCTATTTTATAGGTCACCGCGGCTCAGCTGTTTCCCCTCAGCCCACAGCCCCCCCTATCCACGACGTTTCGGACAGCTTATTGCGAATTCCTCCTGTCACGCGTGTTGTTTTAAAACGGGCCCGTGACAAACGCGTAATTACGCGACTGTCACGTCCTCTAGCGGGATTCCTATTGGCCGTCCCGCTCTCCGCATGCCACCATCGCAGAGCCCACTGCGAAATTGTTTATGTATGAGTTTGTTTTATATATTGTGTGCAAATGAATGGGATCCAAATGAGCTGCCGACAGGGTGCGCTGCCCGCGTCCGAATTAGTGCGTATTGTTGGTCCTTCGAGGTGGATGCGATCTGCGTTTGTTGTGAGGAGAGTGGTGGGTGGGCCGAAGGTAAGGCACGATCGGATGTGGATCGCGATTTGGTACGAATGAGCGTTATTCAATTAGGATCTCTTGTCGGCGATACTGCGGGGAGGCTGTATACGAGATCGGAGTTGGTTATCGATGCCATTGTTGATCCTGACAGGAGATGATATGATGCTGCTTCTGTTCAGAATCAGAGTATCAATTCGCAATGATTAGAAGGTCTAATAAAGCCTTAGAGCTGGCTCAGCAGCTTTTGTGGAATGATTTTCTTAAATTATGTGATCAAAAATTTTTGATCGATCCAGATTTATGGATCACGTACAGAATCTGCTGCCAATATGGTCTTGTTTACTAGTTTATAAAATGAAGACGTGTGCAAGTGATTAAACTGACCACTAAATCAGGTACCTATAGAAGACTCCATGGTGAAACATTCAATTCACAAGGATGAAGATTGGAAATTATGAAATACTTAACATAATTTTCAACCAAATTTCCTGAATGCAACGAATGTAAACGTACATATAGTTGGTACAATTATTTGATGATTGCCTCGTTTATCAGTGGAATTGGTGACTGGTGTTCACTCATAATTTAAAACAAAAACAAATTTCTATTTAATGTTGTAGTTATTTATGTACCAAGGGCATTGCATCCACAAATTCAATTTTATCATATTGTACGTATATGAATTTTCCCTGAGAAACACAATCATTGCTATGGAAAAAATTTCGAAATTTAAATTCGAGAAATGAAAGAAAATTGTATATCTCCGAAAAAGCAAATAGGCACTAGAAACTCCTTTGAAGTGAACTGTGTGGAATATATTAATGCAACTGTGCAGATCAAACACTTAACTGATTCATCTGAATAATTCTCTCAGAGTTTTTAATGGTGTAAATTTTCAATAGTGTGGAAGACTTTGATAGTAAATGAAGATATTAACAAAGTTGCAAAGTAGTGAATATGCCAGGTACTCACTTGGAAGATAAGTTCGTTGGGTAAATTATAAAAGCGCGTCTTTGAAATTGTTAAATAAGACGAAACTAAGAGTTTAAAGAGTTAAAAGAATACATGTCTTCATGCCCACAGGCAGATGGGCTTTCTGAGCTATATACAAAGCCGTTAAATAATCAACCATTTGAAAAACATATTTGGCAAAATCCTATGTATTTTTTGCGGAATTTCTGAGTTGGTGTATTCCTGAATGATAGACCAACTACTGTCAGCGTCGAATATCAGAAACTCTTATGACAGAGGCTACAGCCAATATGACTACGTTGAAAAGTCATAGTAGTTGGAAGAGTATGTCTGTTGCAGATTTATAGAGGAAATTATATTGTCAAAAATTAAGGTTTCCAGAATGCTTGCAGGCATACCTATACAGAGTATGTTTTTTTCGAAAAGTTGATAAGCAGGAAATGAAACATGAATGTCTGCTTGCCGCAGGAAATCTATTAATCACAGGATTCTTTTAGAATTGCCAATTTCGTATCAATCCGAAAGAAAATTTTTAATTATCAAGTGTGAATTTATTTGTTTAAATCAAGGAAAAATATTGGTATCGTGCAAAAGACTACACACGCATCACGAACGTTGGGAACTAACAATCTGAGACAATAATAAAAGTTGCTACACTCCTCCTTCAAACAATTGTCTTCGATCGGTAAACTATGCTTTTCCTTTTCAATAATTAATACATTAATGTGTCCGAATTATTCGTTTACGACCATCAAATTAGGAAATAACAGACTTCGTCTGAAATAAAAAAACGACAATTTTCGTTGATACAATCTAAAGAATAATTTGAGTGAATACAATAAATAATATCCTTCCATTCAGAAAAAATGGAATCGCCATCTAATGAATGTTCTTAAAACCAACCAAGGGAATCGGAACAATAGAGTGTTTATTGCGCGAATGCCGAAACTCATAACAACAATGAACACTCGTCATGCATAATGCGCCCAGTTGTTACACTCTAACGAGCCGCTAAAACTCGTTCCGAATCCAGAAACCTAGAACGAATCCCTGACATCCTTCAGGAACCCACCCACACAATTCAATTCGTTCCCGTGGCCGATCAATGATTCATAAAACGGGAATGTATAATGTTCGTTATCAATCAGGCGACGTTTTAATATGTCGGACGCGCAAGGAATTGGGTCCTGAAACACGTCAACTTGTCTACGTCGATTTAACTCCACTACATAATTAATCATAGCGGTGTGAATACACCTTTATGCCGATGTCTTTGCGGGAAACGAAACATACAAGACTATTTCCGGAACGGAAGGAAGCCGGAAATAGAAGGGCCATTATCGGTAATGCGTTTTCTTCGAATGGGGCGACGGATTCTATTGAATTCCCGTCAAATTTGGGCATGGACGACACTTCGGAAAAAGATGGAACGGTTACGTTTCATTTTGGGTCTACTTGACGACGCACAACTTCCGGTTTTTTGATGCTCCATATATTTTTTATATTTTCTCATTCACACATTCCTGATTCAATCTTGCGTAGGTATTAGTTGAAAGACTTTTCACTATACTGAAGGGTTTTCTATCGAACGATTTCATATAGAATATCCTGCTAACAGTAAACTGTCACTTTTGTAGCTTGTCATCCTTTGACATTCAATAAGTAGAAACTACTCTTTCACTTACTTATTCACTCTGTTAGCCTTCCAGGAACTGTGATCAATTTGATCTACTGTTCTCAACCCTACCTATTCAGACAAACCCAGGGAGACGGGCTATACGGTTAATGAAACCTACAACATCCCTAGGAGGCTTGGCTCGTTAGTATCCAGAACTGAGTTTCATATGTGAGGGCCAGTCAGCCCAGCTCATTTGCACACTATGTGTTCTGCTGTTTCTACCTCCTTTCCACAGAGCCTGCAGATCTCATCTGATGACTTACCCATGCGGTACGAAAATTATTCAGTCCTGTCAGCAGTCCCACCATTACCCGGAGCTCAGCTCGTGGTATCTCCAGGAGCTTCCTGTTATAGGTCGGTGAAAGAACCACAAATTTCTTTGCCTGAGCAAGACCTGGAGGGTTTCTACAGATAATCCTTCTATTGTCCCACTCCCATTGGTGGACTGCTGCCTTTTTTTTCTTATATTTTCCAAGCCAACAGAAGGGCTCAGGACCAGCATTTCTGCAAGTTCATAGGGTTTTTTCGTTTTCTTCGATACTACAATGCCCCGTTACCCATAGTAGAGATACTTTATTCTCTCTGGCCAGTTGCCTTATGGTATTACGGCACTCCCATGTCAGAAAAAACCCTAGCTATATTAATTCAGGGATCTTAGCATGGCCTGACTGTCTGTAGTAGTTGAAGGATCACAAGAAAATCACGTAGTATAACCTCTCTTAAGTTCTCTTTTAGTGTCTGAATTTTTTCTGAAAAAGTCTATCCTATATAAAAAATGCAGTGCAGTTATGGTTAATTCTTTAAGTGTCTGAATTCTTTTCCGAAAATATGCGTTACGTAATGAGAATTGGGATGTGTAATGAGTTTCATCACGTAACGCAAATTGACCAGAAACAGTGGTCAAATAGCTTCAAAATGGAGCAATCATAGCTCAAAAAATTTCACATTTCCTCCTCTCCTAACATAACTCCCGGATACGCCAAAGGTAGAGGCACTCTCCTTTTTTTTGCTCCTAGACAGGTCGCAACGTGCACCAACGTTATCTGAACAATGGCATCCTGGTCCAGCATGTATCCCACATGCATCGCACTCCGCTACATTGTTCTCCGGCTAAACCGGATACGTCGAACAACACGAGTAAAGAGGGGTGGACTCCTGCAGGATAGCGAAGTTCATAATTCACTTGTCCGCGCGTATGACCGTTCCCTTTTTAGAGTCCCTCTCTCCCTGCTAAAAGGTCCTCAATTACACGATGATTTAGTGCCAGGCAGGTATCTTGAAACGTTTCCGATGGGGGGTGGTGAAAACAAAATGAAATCAAACGTGGCGATATAACATAATAGTGTCTGCCGAGGGAAAGAAAGAGGAGAGCCGAATGGAACGGCTAGACGTGATTTATGTTCAGTCGGGCGTGTTCGATATCTGGATTAAATGGTTTCGGAAAAGAGCTGTACGCGAAACTGTGGCATTAGCACGAGGCAAATTTTCGATTAACTTGCTCGGATGTCATGAATAGTCCGAATCCCACGATTTAGGAAAGATAACCACGCTTTTGCATGTGTTGACTGCCAACTTCTAGGGTGCAGTGTATCACTTCATTCCGGTGGGTGGTTTCAATTTGGACCACAAGGTTCAAAGAAAATTTTTGAGAAATTATGTTGCATAAACAAGCTGTCATCCATATAAATACTCATCCTCATGCAAATCTGCCTGACATCAGGATATCATCGTTGAACTCAGAAGGCATTGCCCTGTCAGTGAATTCATTGATTTTATTCACATGCTACACTTCTGATTGTTCAAAATGTGGTCTTGGGTTTTTCTTATTCTTGCCATAATTGCTACCTTGAGAACTGCGATTTGTTCTGCTCAAAAATTGTCGAGAGGTGGTCTTCAATATGAGCAGTCTTGTAAAGTCCATGGGAGTCATGGCTTTTATCTTCGTAATGATTTGGAATTCACTTGGTCAGAAGTATACTTCTTAGTCGTTTGTAGACTTACATAGTATTGTTTCCAATTTCCATGATTTATGAGATATAAAATTTATTTATACTCACAGAGTCTCATCAACAGTCCCTCAATCATTTGAAGCATTTCTCAGTTGCCAGTGATTTTTGGATAGGACTGTTTTCATGGTTATATTTCATTATAGTATGTTGGTACTCGGAACTCCTATGTCACGGATTTATCTACCATCTGTCAAATTTGTGATGCAGAAAACAGTTTTGCCAACCAACATTTTTCAATGCTGAAATCACTAAACGATTTTTATGGAAATATTTCATTAAATTCAATACCAATTGAGTGAATTAGAGAATATAATGGATAATACTCGTACAGAAGGCTCATTCTAACACTAGTTCAAAAACTTGCAAAAAGTGCATCAAGGTTAACGCCTGTTGGACCTGAGCCTTTCTGTGGGCTAGTAAAATACCAATATAAAGCTGCCGTCCAGCTATGGGAGTTGAACAGCAGGACAATCCACTGGACTAATACTCCTAGACTTGTTCAGGCAAAGAAATTCGTGACGATTTCACCTACCTACGCCAAAAAGCTCCTTAAGCTGTCACGAGCCGAGCTTCGGGTGATGGTGGGACTGCTGACGGGGCACTGTCGATACAAACATCATTTGTACCTTATGGGAAAGTCAGCAGACGAGATTTGCAGGCTATGTGGATCGGAAGCAGAAACAGCTGAACACTTGGTATGTAAGTGTCCGGAACTGGCTGGCCTAAGAACCATTCACATGGGTAAGCCGGTCCTGGATACCAAAGAGGTAACAGCCAAGGCGCCTAAGGAGGTTGTCAGTTTTATTAACGTCATTGACGACCTCCTTGGGTTTCTATGAATGAGTAGGGTAGAGAACATGGTCGCAGTTCCCGGAAGGCTTACCGAACCAAAACGACCTCAGTTCAAATAATAATAATAACACTAGTTCATTTAAAAACGCATCACTTCGTGGCTCGTGTTTGATTTTGAGCTCGTGGAAGAGTGAAATATCAATGTCTTCTGCAAGTGTATTTGAAATAACTATTAACATACTCTTGAGCAAGCACACGTCATATAGAAGTATATGTTCACAAGACATAAAGACTACGAATCTAATTTGTCTTGTTTCAATCCATTTCAGAATTTCTTGCTTTCCACTGTATTAAACTTATCTTTCTGTATGCCTGATGAATGTGTAAGCATTTTCAACATTCATACATCTGCATCTCTAGCTTTTATTTATGTTTTCTGCCAAAGGTCAAAATCTCACATTCTTATGGTACTTTACTTCAATGGTTTTTATAACTGAACGAAAATTAACCACTGACCTTCCAGCATTGAGCTTAAAAAATGTTTTTAAAAATAGTTTATGGGTGTAATACAATATATCAGTCAATTTTGAGCCATGGGTAAGAGAACTGAAGGGTTGTTGTGAGCTGAAAAAGTGTGAGTTCATTAACCAAATGCTAATAGATGAAGAATAATAATACACTACTAGGAATGAAACAAGAAAGAAATGAATAAATTCGATGAAATGATCAAAACCAACTTGAGGAAAATCAAGCAAGGAATATTTTGAAAATGTTAAGGAGTGCACGAACTGAAGGAGTGCATTGCAATTGATAGGGATAATATAATGCTTTCAGAGATTAATGATGAGGTGTTTCAACATCTCGGCAGGACAATATTTAGTTTTTGATCCCTTCACCGTTTACACAAACGTGCAAAAATTCATTGTTTCCACAATTTCATCATTCTTGCAGTCTTGCTGTACCCTTCCAGTTACAGCTTATTCACTCACAGACCCTACAGCCATGTCACGTCTCCATAGTAGGGAAAACCAGCAGTCCCGATGTTCAATTGTGTGTCGTTGACGATATTTCCTTCCGTTCGGGGAGGCAAGAAAACCCTCTCTCCCTAACCCTAGACCGGTCTCTTGTTCAGGTACATAATTCTGCGTATGATAAATGGTCCTGCGGTGAAATGAGAGGAGATATATAGACTAACTAACACTAGGAACTACATCTCCTGAATTTATTATCCGGTAAGTAAACATGGATCATGACTAATTGCCCGACTTGAATGGATTCTGATATTAATTTCGTTGAATAGCGAAACAGGCGACGATAAGGGGATGAAAATTAACGTATGCAGATTTCTGACTAATATTTACCGAGAGAAGAACCATCATGGAGTTCGTATCAAATTGGAAAACGGATGTAAAGGCGCAAAAAGGAGTGTTTAATTTTGTTTGGGATTACAGCATCTTTTTATGTTGGAAGATCTAAGGCTTATTCTCAATTTTCCAGATTATCTCATTTAGTTTGATCAATGATAGAATAATTTGAGAATTCATCGTCAATATTGCCATGAAATGAGTCAACAACAGAAAATTTCAAAATGTTCAAAATGATACAAAGTGTTGCATTCGCATTGGTCTTGGGAATTAGGAATTCCACAAACTACATTAAATATGTTTTATGAATGCTTAGATCCTAACGCTTTTAAAGTTAAGAAGTTAAGTCGGTCAATCACTAGTATAACGTCGTATCTTAGATGATTGAGTTCTTAATGCATCAAAATGATCCGGGAAAAATCATCTTCAGTGAAGAGGCTCATTTTCATCTCAGAGGCTACGTTAATGAAAAGAATTGTCAACAAAATTCAAGAATGATTGTTGAAAAGTCTTCGCATCTCCAACGTGTCACTGCTTGGTGTGGTTTTTGGGCTGGCGGTGCAATCGGACCTTGCTCATTCGAAAATGAGTGTAGTGTAACTGTTACAGTGAATGGATTGTGTTACCAAGCTATGTTCGATGACTTTTTATGGCCGAAATTGGAAGATATTGATCTGGGCGACGTTTATTTTAATGAGATGGTGCTAGGTTACACGAAAGCAACAAAATAATCGCAATTTTTTCAAGAAATTTCTTGAAGAGGTTATCAATTAGCCATCGAGTTCCTGTGATTCGATACCTTCAGCCTTCTGAAGTCATCGAGGACAAAAGCCACAAATGTGGAAAATTGTCATGGAAAATTTCATGAAAAGTATAAACTGCTGCAACCGTACTCATGACGGCTTTTGGATAATATCGCTAATGACATAGCTTGCTCTATATGATGAATTAAATATAAATTGGTTTCTTTTAAAATATACCTCTTGGTTTCATTATCAAAATGGAACTTCGTATTGGAAAAACCTTTATCACAAAAGTACCATATTTCTTCAACTTATGTCGGCACAGTTTCATTGCAGTTTGTCTCTTTTTTTATGCACTTTTTTTTTTACCCTACATTGGTTTCCATAGGTCATTCTTAATTTTCATGTTTCATGTTGGATCAATTCAAAGAATTGATATTGGGAGGAGTATTATAACGAATTCGTGTATCAATAATTTACAACAACAACCAAAAAATGACTTTTAAATCTCTTGAATTATTATTTCAATCATAAATGCTAATTTGGTATACTCATTTCACAGAAGGGTAAGAGCAAAGAAGATCTATGAAATTGTTTCCTCTGAATCCGTTCTAGATCAACAGTTTTTTTCAGAATGTCTTCGAGTTCCTGAAATGCAAGATCGTGAAATAATTATACAAATTTAAGGTTGGTAAATTAAGTAAGTGTTTATCAGACACTGATGAGGAATAATTGTATTGAAAAATACAAAAATTCCGGAACGTTCCTCCGTCTTTATGTTGGTAAAATGATTCAATTCATTATCCCTTTTCTAAATTTGTACAGTTTTGGATAATTTATTTTTCTTCTGGTTGATTCTGATATTTTATCGCGTGGAATTGTATTTTAAGACACAAAAAAATATACATCAGAAATATATATCAAATAGTGCAGATTTTGTACAACGATGTCATAATTTTGATATTTGAATTCATGCATGTTGATCATAGAAGTTCTTCGTCGAGGACATAGAAGAAAATTGACGCCATAGAGCATATTCACTTACAACAATGACCATTTATCCGTTTCCAACTCTGATCCCAACCTCAATCCTTTGTACACCCCCTCTATTTATCCTTCTCCCCCGATCCAACATCTTTCCAAAACTAGCAATGGATGTTCCGTCCATTCGACCGGGCATCCGGTGAGGTCGTCGACTGAATAATAAACGAGGAATATGCAAAATTGATGGGATCTAGTAAACTACTACGCCTGTCGGACAATTAGAGGGGATTTATAAAAAGGTTACTTCAACATGAAATGATGCATAATGAATGAGGTTATGAAGTACTCGTCGGAAGCGGAAGCGTGGGGTGGCCAGGTGAGACGTTAAGCCCGTTTCCATGGTGATCCGCGGTGATTACGGCCGAATCTGCGGTCACTAGTTACTCCACGGCCATTGGCGTAGCCAGGAATTTTTTGTTTTTGTTTGGAGGGGCTAGGGAGCACATTGCAGCAAAATATTTTAATAATGGATCATGAAAAAGACACACAACGTGGTTTTCCTCTTCATCCTTTGGACATCATAATACTGAAGCATGTTTAATATATCTCAAACAAAAACACGGCTGCAGTTACAGCACCATATAATTTTTATGACCAATTTGCACATTTGCGGCTAAATGTCCTCGATAATTTCACAAGTACCATCTTCAATTGATTGAGAAACATTGTTATAGACCTTATATTTCTATTACAAAAGTCAAAAGTTCTTAAATAACAAAATCTGATCACTGAAGATGGTTTTTAGATGAGAATCCGGATCATTTTAATGCATTTCATGGACCCAATCACCGAAGATACAACGTTCCTGGTTATCTACCGGCTCGAGTTCGTGTGTCAACTTCAAAAGCATGAAGGCTTGGAATGCCTAATTCTGAAGATCAACGGGGAATAGACAAGCCTGGGTCTTCGTCAATACTACAGGTTACAGCTCCAATATTCTTCAGATAACAGCTCAAAATTGTCTACCAATTTTACTGGCGTTTCACGACGACCCAAAAGTGCTTTAGTTCTACTCGCTGTAACTGCAAAATTTCCACCATTTTTGAAGGGAATAGTTGGCCCTTGCCACCTTTGTCTACGCCAATGTTGAAGGGTCGGTCGGTTACATTACAGACGCTCTACAGCTAGGGAGCTCCTTACTTCGCGTTCTACAACTTGTCGTCGTTAAATTCCCTACCAGGTTCCGGTCTGTATTTAATTGATGCGCGGATGAATTGCTGCCGGAAGAAGGGTGGAAGTTCAAGGGCTGGCGCCGATTATTTCGCGAATGCTGCCATTCTTTCTGGATTGTCTTCTTTAGCTAGAACAGCGGCTCCTTACCTTTTCGATCTTTTCACCCCCGTAAGCTATACATTTAGTTGTCCTAAAAAATTATGTCACTATACGTAACCACTGTGAATCGTCATGATTCTGGTGTTGAATATATACCGAGGTATCATCATAAAATTGAAGAAAATCATTGTCACGCATATGCTGAATACAAATAATATTTTTTATCGCAGAGTATATATGCATCGATATTTTGATCATAATTCTTTTTGTAACTCAAGAAAGTTGCTTAATTATGAAGCACTTGTGATTATATGTCCATAGAAAATTTTGTAATGAAGAAAGATATACCGCAGTGCAGTGTATTAATTATCGGAATCTAGGAATTCTCGAATGATCAAGAAAATATACATGATACAAGCTCCTCGCAAAATGTGACAAAGTCAATATTTACTCATATTTCACAATCAATCTGAACCTTACTCCACCCAGCAATAATTTCAGAACATTGAAAGCACATCGACATTGTTAACATCTACCTCATTTCCATAAAGACAAAAAAAAATCCAGAACCATATAGTATTCGTCGAGGAAAGTTTCATTGTTTTTGATGAATAATTAATAAACGTATCTCAATTAGTTTTTTATACATCCATATTTCGTGTGAATCCATACACGACCTCCAAAAATACCTATAAATATTTCGTTGATTTTCATTAGAATCAGTTCGAATCGTAGTCTTTTACATCAAACAGTTGAAAATGAACAACGTTTTCGTTATTTGTTTCATCGCTCTTTTCGGTTTCGTTCTGTGTCGGCCCGATGAAAAATACACTAGCAAATATGATAATGTTGATGTTGACGAAATTCTGAAAAGTGAAAGATTGTTGAATAACTATTACAACTGTATCATGACTGGAGAAGCATGCACTCCTGATGGAAAAGAGCTGAGAAGTAAGAGAAAATAATCAATATATCAATTCATTTACAAATATTCAAAGAAATCAGTTTTTCAATAGAGAAGTGTAAGCATTATATCAATGAAGTATCCGTTCAAAATTTGAACAATCGATATAGTATCGAATGAATAATAAACATTTTCAGATATTTTCCATTAATAAAAAGATTTAAAAAATACTCAAATGACTCTAAACAAGACTCACATCTTGAATTGCTGATGAACATTTATAATCATTCAGTAAAACTGATTGTAAATTGTATGAAATATCATTGAACTAAAAGAGTCATTTTTTTCTCAGTGAACATGCCAGACGCCCTGAAGACAGGATGTTCCAAATGTACCGATAAGCAGAAGGGGATGTCCAAGAAAGTAGTGAATTTCCTGTTGGAGAAAAAACCAGACATGTACAAGAAACTCGAGGATAAATTCGACCCTGAAGGTGTCTACAGGATGAAGTACAAAGCCGAATTGGAAGCTGAAGGTATCAAACTCTCCAGGAAATGAAGGATAACGAACTAATGATGATGACTTGCTATTTCTGATAATGAATGTTCTGATTTTCTTAATTGATGTAATGTTTTATTCCATTAAACCAGCATTTTAAAAAATTCATCTCAATTTTCGGGTGATTCCCTGCAAAACTTCTCAACTCTTCAGTCAAGAGGAAATCATAGATAAAAGATCATCATAATCCATTTTATCAGTTGGCACCCCTCATAGATCTAGGTATCATTCGTTTTAAAGGGAATGTTAGCGACAAAAATTTTTTCCTACAACTGCTATGGAAAGTAGCGTATTCTTCATAGCTTACTCAATTTCAAAACTATGTATTGCTCATACTGTGGAATAGTTATTTATAATACAAGTGCAGAAGGCATTCATATTCTTCCACGAAGTGGCGAGTTTTTGAAAGAACGTGTGGTAGAATGAGCCTTCTGTACGATGCATACTCTAGTTGGTTTAATATTAAAAAATTTCTTATCAATGGACCTTTGAAATTTTGGAAAAATTATATTTAGCACCCTATATAACTTGAATGGCTGACTTTAGAGCGGAGTTGCAATGAAGACGTTTGTCTTCATTGCAACTCCGCTCTAAAGTCAGCCATTCAAGTACTCGTGATGCTGTTCAAACGAACAGCATCACGAGTTCTACAACATGTGAAAAATTAGAGCAAATTCTCTTATACGTAGTTGATGCAGCAATTTCTTGCTTGTGCAAATATTCTGGATTCAAATTATAACAAATATAAAAAAAAAGTCTCCAAAACAAATCCTTGGCCTACTGAAAGTATGTTCATGATGATTGTGTTCATATAAAGAGTGTTTTTTTCAGAGCTATAAAACTTTAAATTGCAATAAAACAACGATGGATTATTCGATTGACATGAATTTCGCAAGATAATCTTGTGGCATTACATTTTAAATATGATTTCTGGCATATGACCGCCACCGATGGCTCGGATGTAGTCCAATCTGGACGTCCAATTTTCGATGACTTTTTTCAACATTTGTGGCCGTATATCGGCAATAACACGGCGAATGTTGTCTTCCAAATGGTCAAGGGTTTGTGGCTTATCCGCATAGATAAGCATACATAGCCCCACAGAAAGTAGTCTAGCGGTGTTGAATCATAAGATCTTGGAGGCAAATTCACAGGACCAAAACGTGAAATTAGGCGGTCAACAAACGTGTCTTTCAATAAATCGATTGTGGCACGAGCTGTGTGACATGTTGCGCCGTCTTGTTCGAACCACAGCTCCTGGACATCATGGTTGATCAATTCAGGAATAAAAAAGTAAGTAATCATGGCTCTATACCGATCACCATTGACTGTAACGTTCTGGCCATCATCGTTTCTGAAGAAGTACGGACCAATGATTCCACCAGCCCATAAAGCACACCAAACATTCAGTTTTTCTGGATGTAACGGTGTTTCGACATACACTTGAGGATTAGCTTCAGTCCAAATGCGGCAGTTTTGTTTGTTGACGTAGCTATTCAACCAGAAGTGCGCTTCATCGCTAAACAAAATAAAATGAACGTAGTGCGCGATACGTATTCCGCACAGAACTATTATTTTCGAAATGAAATTGCACTATTTGCAAGCGTTGTTCAGGCATGAGTCTATTCATGATGAATTGCCAAACCAAACTGAGAATAAATCACTTGACAGCTATTAAATCGGTCGCCATCTTGAACAGTAATGACAACTTAAAATTATATACCTCGAAAAAAATACACTCTATACATGCCCCACCTTTTAACTCAGTATCTGGAACCGCATTCTGCCCAACCCTGTATAACGGAAGTAGAATCGTCAGTACTGAAATAAGAGAAATGCGGTCGTTCAGCCTGCAGGATAAAACCTCCTAATTCAGGCCATATTTCCTGGAGTAATTGCCTCAAGTCCTGCGGATGTTAGTCAAGAGACGGACAAAAAGCGTAACTTTTTAGTCATCTCTTTCGCAGTGCTCGGTCCATAATTCAGCGCTCACACCAAAATAAATCTGCGAGAATTAATTCGAACGTGAAAAACGAAGTTTTTTGTTGTGCGGATCGGGTGTGAAAGGTCAGTGGCGAAATCTCCAGACCGAGTCGCAAATTGAATATGCCGCGCGCACATTACAACTTTAATGACGAGGGGACGAGGTGTGGTCCCTGGGGAACGCCCGACCCGAGACTCGGTCGAAAAAATATTCGACTCGACCGAAAAGGAAGGACGACGAAGACGTAAACTTTTTCATAAAGGAGGTGCCGTTCTAATCTAATAACTGTCAGTAATTGAGTTGGGAAGTTTTTAGGTTCTCATTTATTTTATTCTTCTCGGCCTACTCGGAACGGACGGAGTCAAGAGATACGCCCTCCTTGATGATCTGAGAGATCGGTATTTTCATTTCCGAAACGTCGGAAGAGTAGCCTGGATTCTGGAGAGGGAGTGGGGCGAGCAGGAATTAAAGTATATGGAGGTTTTCTTTTCGAATATTACATGAACAGTGAAATATACTGCTCCACAAGAGTTAGGGATATCGTATCTAATCGTTTTGAAAAGTATGTAATCTTCGAGGTAAAATCATTTAAAACTCAATAACAATTTGAATCGATCAAATAAAAATCAGTATGAGACATTTCGTCAATCTGGTCGCCTTTTTTCTGAAGTTTGTTTCTTTGCATAAATGCTTCATAAATGTTCTTATTTTAAAATGGAGTCATTTTATCAACGGCTTCGATTTGAAACGAGTTTTCTGAAAATGCCTAGATGAAAATTAACAAACGCTGAAGCTAATAGGGCTATCGAAATGCTACAGAGTGGCCCAACTCTGGTTGTTGTAGCGGAAAGGCTCCAAGTCAGCCAAAGTGTGATATCTCGACTTTGGAATAGGTTCAGGGAGACAGGTTCCGTGTTGGAAAGACCAAGGCTTGGTGGGCGACGAAAAACAACACCTGCTCAGGATCGTTCCATCACCGTCACGGGAGAAGAAACCCTACATCTACGGAATACTCTTCAAAATGCAGATGGGGTCCAAGTTTCCATCGAAACTATCAGACGACGTTTGAGAGAGGTGAATCTAGGTTTAAGACGTCCATTCAGAAGAGTTCCATTCACACGTGACCATAAGCGTCAAAGACTGGAATGGGCAGGACAACATATCAATTGGAACGATCATTGGCGTAGTGTCCTTTTCCAGATATGGACGATTTTCAGATTCTCGAAGAATAAGGGTATGGACAATCCCACGCATCCCAAACACGAAGAAAAAAAAAATTCAGTCATTTCCTCCCAACTGAAAATTTGTCAAATTGTAGCTAACCCAATATCTAGACGAAAAAATACAATCAGCTGGCTATAGCATGGTGGATTATACGTCAGCTGGTGCCTCAAACATGAAAAAAAAAATTTTTAATGACAGCTCTGACAGCGACTCTGATAATGAATCAGATAGTGCCACACTGGCGAGAAAAGGACTTTCTCCACATGTTGCACAATAATATTTAGTTACTTCCACTCTCTGATTCAGTATCAGAGTCGCTGTCAGAGCTGTTATTGAAAATATAATTTTTTTTTAATGTTTGAGGCACCAGCTGACGTATAATCCACCATGTTATAGCCAGCTGATTGTATTTTTTCGTCTAGATATTGGGTTAGCTACAATTTGACAAATTTTCAGTTGGGAGGAAATGACTGAATGTATTTTTTTTCTTCGTGTTTGGGGGGCTGCCGCCGCTCTCCCCCCCAACCGAGTTTTAGCTGACGTTCACGAGGCTTTTTATTACTATTATCTGATGCATCTCACCAAGTATCTCTCGAGAGGAAATAATCAACCAAATTTGCACCTGGCTCCCGGACTATATATTCTCAGTAAAAATAGCAAAAAAATTCGATAATACCTCACTGTCATAAACATATCTATACAAATCGCCGTGGTAAGTGGAAATACCTTTGTCTCCTTAGCAACTAGAACCGCCGCCCAGCCAACGAAAAATATCCCGGTATATCCCTGGGAGCAAACAAAGTAATAGAATAAACTTTAGCAATATATATCTCCGGTAGAAGGCAGCGGAGTGATTTTCGACGTAAGCCGCGGATAAAGCAATAACACCAGTTGCAATATCTGGCCCAGAGTCGGAGCAATACCGGCTCTAAGGCTCCCCGAGGGTTCGGGAAACTCACTTAGGGCGACAAAATACCTATAAAGTCACCCTTCAGCGATCTCTGATGAGATGCTTGGGCGCTTCTTCGCCAAGCTACGCGCACCTCTGAGACCTGACCTGATACGTGCACAGAGCATCCAGACGCCGGGATTGTTTGCTATTATTCGACCTTCTATGGTCCGGATTCCGAGAAACGCCAACTTCGTGTTCTTTATCCGCCAAAATATTATTTTAATGTTATGAAAAGTGATTCACTAAGAATGTCCAATCTCTGAATCGTAGATTCCAGATCTCAAAATATGATGATTCTGCCTCTGCCGTAACTATGACTGATTTTCGATATACCGTGTGTTCAAATTTTGAATATGGATTTTGATTTTTTTTCAAATTTATATTCAAAGAATGAAAATTTTACGTTTCATAATTCTCAAATTTGGAATCTTATTGAGCATCGCTGCTAGAGGGCTCTAGTTACACTCGATTGTGTTTGGTAAATCAAAGTGAGTTACTCTTGTTTGATTTATGCAGTGTGACCAGTTATTGAGTTATTCGCTCCTGAAATGTTCAATGCAATTCAATTTCATAAAAAATTTCAACCTCTAAGCTTGTAATAATAACAAATCAAAAAACAAAAACAATAAACTTCGAAGTGAATATTCAAAATGCCCATTTCAAACTTCAAAACACTTCAAGGCGCGCTCTCCCAAAAATAACTTGTGTATTATTTTTTATCACTTTTGCATCTTCTCCTATTTCTCTTCGAAATTCTGAACGATGAATATTTTTTTGAAATTAAGAATTGAAATCGGGATTTCTCATGCACACACTCACTTTTACGACCATTCCAAATATTTCGGTTGTATGGACGAATACAATTTTTTTATAAAATAAAAATTTATAGAACTTTTTAGAAGCAAACCGATTGAGGTACATGAATCAAACGCAAGTAACTTTTTTGTATAATTCAGAGTTTAAATTAATCCGAAAAAAAAATTTGCTTTGAAATAATAGTCCAAAAAAATTGACTTTACCCCCGGTATTTCAGAAACAAGGAAATATCATGTCACATGTCAAAGAAAGAGGACGAAGAGTTTATTCAAGTAGCCACATAAAATTGTACAGCCGAACATTTCCGGCAAAATAAGTTTATCCCGAAAATACCGAGACAGTCTATTTTTATTTGTTATTTGAGATTATCAATGGTTTGCCACTTTGCGTAAGGGGATTATAGCACATCCATGAATTTGTGATCACAAGAAGGTTCCCTCTGGGGAAACTCATACTTATGAAAATATTTGATCTGATTGTTTTCTTTGGGCCACCCTGCGTGAATTCAATGGCGAAAAGGCTTTTTTTTCATTTGAAGGCTGACTGAAAAAAATTTAAAGTTTTTCCTTGAATCTCATTTCATCAAGACCCGAAAATCTAGGATGTATACAAGTTTGATTAATTTATCTCTATACCGGATGATTTTTTTTATTGAATCAGTCAAGAATCTTGACAAGGAAACGTATTATGGAAAAATGTTTCGAATAAAAAATTAATGGTTTGAGGAGGACGTCCATTTAAACTGGAACCTCTTCTATTTTATTCTTCCTTGTTGGAGATATGAGGTTGAACTGAATTTCTGATGGGAACCCCTATTTTTCATTGCAGATTCATAGTCTACGTCAAAAATTACAAAGATTTGTACGAACAATTTCTCACGAATCATCACAAATGCCTCTGTAATCAAGATTTTATTTTTACTCTAAACGACATTCATTTATCCATTTCATTATTCTTTCACATGAATTTTCAGTCTCAAGATATCCAACTATTCGTTGAAACAATGGAAAACGTTCTGTGAATGAAGATAATCGGATTCAGAAGATTTCTACTTGATTCCAAATAATATACCTTCAATTGATACATCCTCAGTACATACAT
Organism: Harmonia axyridis; assembly: GCF_914767665.1. Classification (NCBI taxonomy): domain Eukaryota; kingdom Metazoa; phylum Arthropoda; class Insecta; order Coleoptera; family Coccinellidae; genus Harmonia; species Harmonia axyridis. The sequence continues at coordinate 36,592,694 of NC_059507.1, read as the reverse complement.
TATTAATTGAAAGTATTTTGAACCAAAAACAAATAATTACGCACAATTTTAAATGATCAGTGACAGTACATGTACTGAAAACAAACTGTTCAGCAAAAAACATCCGTTATTGGAACGGGTACGTTAAGGTCGTTCAGACGGAAAATTCAAACTCGATTGCAGAGCCATCTGTGACAATTCATGAAAAATTGTTCTTACAAAACTTCGTATATTTTGCCATAGAATACGAATCTATAATAATTACAGGGGTTCCTATTTGAAATTCCAATGTTGACACCCGTACCTCCCACAAAGGGAAAATAAAGGGAAGAGGTTCGGAGATAATTGAACTTCCCCCTCAAAACCCTCAACATTTTATTGAAAACATTTTTTTTAAATGTTTCCTCTTTAAAATTTTTGACTAATTGAACTTAAAAAAATAAATCGATGAAAATCTTGAGAACTCCCTTCAAGATCCTGATATAACTGAAAAATAATGATTTTAAGCTGTGTGTTCAATATACAAGGTGGTCCGACGAAAAATTAACACCTCGATTGTGAGGCTTTGAAATGAAAATGTGGAAAATCGCTTGAACTCAATTTCTGATTCAAGGGGAAATAAATTTTCCGCTTTTTTTATCCCCGTAACTTCAACCCCCAATCAGGGGTGAGCACATCCCCTTGATTTTGAATAGAGATGAGGGTTTGATATCTTTTTTTGAAGATCTTATCGAGTACATTCTGATCTTGAAATTTCGCTTCAAAATTTCCATCGATAACGAAATAACAGATAAAATAGTGGAATATGTCACATACGAATGATATTCTCGTAAGTCATATCATAAGAGCATTATATTTTTTCGAAAAAAAATAAAATAAACACGTTGCTAAGTAAAATTTCAACAAAAATCATGAGTAGTGGTGGCAACAAGAATCCGAGTCGAAGACGAGGATTTTTGCACCTGCATGGATGGATTTTGATGAAAAATATTACTTTGCATTGTGTTTTTTCGATTTTTTTCACATTGAAGATTTTAGTGGTCCCTTCGACAAGATTATTTCATGAGACCATAATTAATTGTTATCAAAGATATTATAAATTTTGGTGAAAACAGCTGTCAAGTTTTGCCGCAGGTAAACACGAAAAAACTGCTGACTGATGGTATCGAACAGTTTTATCATCTAGAAACCATATTTAATTCAAAATTGATATTTTGTAGCGAAATTTTAGGGTCAGTTGTCACAACATCGGTCATCCCTAATCAAAATTAAGGGATTGTGCTCACTCCCGTTAGGGCGTTGAAGTTACGGGGATGAAAAAAGCGGAAAAGCGACCTTGTATGAAGTTATGGTCTTATTTCCGACGAATAATTTACTATTTCCTGATTTTCTCCACTTAATTCCGGACATTCTGAAAATATGAAACCAAACGGAATTTTCCAAAAGACTTCTTCCTCCTTCCAAATCTGGAAATGCAATCCCGCTATAGACGGACAGAAAAGTGAAAATTGAATAGGCTCCATTATGCTGTCGATCGCGCGACGTTGAGGGGGGGATTTCGGTGCTCTTTTGACGGATGATTCCAATTAGAAGTCGCGCGGATTCCTAAACTGGCTCGTTGTTTACCGGAATCCTCAGCGGTATGTCGATCTGTTCTTTGGATTGAGATGCCGGGGATTCCGGAGCTCTATCATCAACCTTAGGAGACGGCATACCGGAAGTATGATTCCTGATATGAGATGCCCTCCTACTCTACCGTGATACCGGAATATTTCCAGAAGGAAATTTAAGAGGTCCCCCAACACGTGGCCGGATCAATTTCAAGGTTTGTCAACCTCGATTGGTGGAACTAATTTTCTGGATTGATAAAATTATAACGCACGTTCAATGGGAAGAATTTTTATGTTAGTAAAGGGTGTTTTTTTTAAAGCTATAGAACTTTAAATTGCAATAAAACAACGATGGATTATTCGATTGACATGAATTTTATTTATCCGCAAGATAATCTTGTGGCATTACATTTTAAATATGATTTCTGACATATGACCGCCACGGCTGGCTCGGATGTAGTCCAATCTGGACGTCCAATTTTCGATGACTTTTTCCAACATTTGTGGCCGTATATCGATAATAACACGGCGAATGTTGTCTTCCAAATGGTCAAGGGTTTGTGACTTATCCGCATAGACCAATGACTTTACATAGCCCCACAGAAAGTAGTCTAGCGGTGTTAAATCACAAGATCTTGGAGGCCAATTCACAGGTCCAAACCGTGAAATTCGGCGGTCTCCAAACGTGTCTTTCAATAAATCGATTGTGGCACGAGCTGTGTGACATGTTGCGCCGTCTTGTTGGAACCACAGCTCCTGGACATCATGGTTGTTCAATTCAGGAATGAAAAAGTTAGTAATCATGGCTCTATACCGATCACCATTGACTGTAACGTTCTGGCCATCATCGTTTTTGAAGAAGTACGGACCAATGATTCCACCAGCCCATAAAGCGCACCAAACAGTCAGTTTTTCTGGATGTAACGGTGTTTCGACATACGCTTGAGGATTAGCTTCACTCCAAATGCGGCAGTTTTGTTTGTTGACGTAGCCATTCAACCAGAAGTGCACTTCATCGCTAAAATGGACGTAGTGCGCGATACGTATTCCGCACAGAACCATATTATTTTCGAAATGAAATTGCACTATTTGCAAGCGTTGTTCAGGCGTGAGTCTATTTATGATGAATTGTCAAACCAAACTGAGAATAAATCACTCAACAGCTCTTAAATCGGTCGCCATCTTGAACAGTAATGCCAACTTAAAGTTATATACCTCGAAAAAAAATACCCATTACAAGGGTTGTCCAAGTTTCCTGAAATTCCTTTGGGGCCAGTGAATTTATTGTCTAAAAATACATTTTATTCTTACTAATATAAATGATGATGAATGTTTAATTGTTGATAGGGAAGGTCATATCTTCAAATCACTGCCACAGCATTTCTTTCGATACTCACACCTTACAATAACCGATAACGAAAATGACTGGGCGATCTCTGAAACACCTTTTTTCATCAACGAGCAACAGCCAAAGTTGGAACATTCATTAAGTGCAATCTTCATTAGCACCCTCATGGAACACGGGCTGCAAACTAATGATATGATTGCCCATCAAGAGGCCCAGATGCTGGGAATCCACGTGTAATTTGTTTGTTTCTACAATGACGGTGCTGAGGCTGCCATGCCAGCATCGTTTTGACAGACGGAGAGAGATCGATCGTTCACACGTCATGTGGGTCGTAATTTCACTGATTGGCCTTTTTCGACGTGAATTCTGCGTTTGGTTGATGGCGCCGATTTGGAATTTATGGTCGTTGACGTGGAAATCACAGCATCATGTAGGGGGCGGTAACTTTTGACTGAATTTAACAGAGACTTTGAAATGCTGACAGACGAATTGAAGGAGAAGCCATGGGAAGAAAGGAAAATTGAAATGAGAAAGTAGGAATGGAACTTTTGAAATGATCCATATTGATTTGTGATGAGATAACTTAGGAAAAATTGACAACTCAATTTGAGAGACCATGCGAACTCAAAATTTGAAGTTACTATTAGGCCAATTGTCTGATGCACATATGGCGGTGCCAGTATTAAATCCACATGATTTTAAGTCATTACCAATCTTCAAACGATACGTCTCAAAATTTGACAGCAGTCTGACCATTAGTTTGTGAGATATTGCGTTGTGAGTGCAGCTACTTTTGTTAGGCTTTAGACGGCGCAACATGTGACACAACTCGTGCCACAATCGATTTATTGAAAGACACCTTTGGTGACCGCCTAATTTCACGTTTTGGACCTACGAATTGGCCTTCAAGATCTTGTGATTTAACACCGCTAGACTACTTTCTGTGCGGCTATGTAAAGTCATTGGTCTATGCGGATAAGCCACAAACCTTTGACCATTTGGAAGACAACATTCGCCGTGTTATTGCCAATATACGGCCACAAATGTTGGAAAAAGTCATCGAAAATTTAACGTCCAGAATGGATTACATCCTAGCCAGCCGTGGCGGTAATATGCCAGAAAGCATATTTCAAATGTAATGCCACAAGATTATCTTGTGGATAAATAAAATTCATGTCAATCGAATAATCCATCGTTATTTTATTGCAATTTAAAGTTCTATAGCTCTAAAGAAAACACCCTTTATATCCAAAGTTACTTGAACTACTCCATAAAAGGCTAGGCCATAGATGTGCCTTTGAAGTGGATACCGCGATCAGCTAAATACCGGGATTTATTTGAAAGTATTTTCAGATAATAAATTCACTGGCCCCAAAGGAATTTCAGAAAACTTGGACAACCCTTATACAAACGAAATATTCAGCTTCCTCCAAGTGACTCTGGATGTACTATACTAAAATTTTTTTTTGGTACAATTCAGCTTACTGCATTACTTTCTTATGATATCTGTTGTCTTATTGTGTATGTACTGGTTGATAGCCAAGGGCGTCGGTTAATAGTTCATCAAGAACCAAAAATGAGAATATTTCGATGTATCCATCAGAAAAATAGACGAATATGTTTGAAACTATAGTTGGTATAAGTTTTAAGAGGTATACTTTGTGTAATGGTGGAAATAATAGTCGTTTCAACTGTACCACAACATTTGTAGTTCCGATTCAGTTCCTTTTTTTTAATCTATTGACTGACATACGTCGAAACGGTTTGTTTATTCTTCACTAAGGACAACTATTTTAAATATATGTTTCATTAATTGTATGATGAGGTATGAAATCTAATGATTGATGTTTATATTTATATATACATATCGATTTAAAACGTGCGACGACGTTGTCCGATGTTTATATTTATGATTAATAAATGCCTTCTTTTCAGCCTCGAAAAAGGAACAAGACATTCCGAAACGTTGGCAAAATCATAGTTGATTATTCATTTATTCTGTCCAAATTCCTGTGATAAATTGCTCAATTTTAAACATGGACGTGAATACTGCAAAATCTCCTAAACAATCGTCAAAAATTAGCGAATGTATCTGCCAGACAGCCAAGCAGGTAAAGATGAGCCCCAGGGGGTGGTTTCTATGAGGATGCAACCTTGATGCGCCATCGAGGTCTCGCGTATAGATATCGCGACAGCAATGCGATGCTTAAAAGCGAGAGGGCAATATGTGCTCCCGATCCGGTTATCCTTTGCTCCGGGGGTCGATATTCTTCGTTACCTCGTTGGTACGGCGATTCGCCGAAAAGGGCGCCACCGTACGGTAACCGGATCGAAAAAATTAGTTTTCAGTTAGTTGGACGATGACAAGTAGGGAATTCCCAAAAATCGTACACTAGCAGCGTAGCTGAAGAACTAAATGTTTCTACATAGTGTGTACAGTTTTTTTTATTAATCTTCGAAAGTGGGTGAATGATGAGATGAGGAAACAATTAATTAACGTATTTGAAAATATAGATTATAGAGGACGTTTCAAAATTCAATATCCCATGGACGTACTTTTCAAATTAAACGATACCTATTCATTTATCAATAAACATGTAGGTACCTGAAAACGCTCCATTAGAGTTGAAGTTTCAAGATTCCTTTTCCTATTTCTTACAGTTCAAAATCGGCGGTACACTACAATAGTATATTATTTCATAAGGAGGAGAAGTGTCACTTTTCATAGCGAGCTTGTGTTTAAGCGAGCCATGAAAAGTAACTTCAACTCCGAATGAAATATGTTTTTTTTTTCAAACGTTTTGTACTCTATATCTCGTAATATCGAAATTCCTGGAACTTGCCTAAATAGAAATTTATCTAGTAGATCATGTGTTAACAAATCTCGAACTTATCCAATAGTATAGAAAAAGTTGTTTCATAAAATGGAAAATAGCATCAAGCAAAATTATTACATCTCGTATGGTAACTATTTACATTTATTTTGCAGAATTGTTGAACTCTCCAGGGTGAAAAAAATCGAAAATACTAATATGTGCAATCCACACATACGTACTTATATATTTAATAACTGCATTGGATAACCAAAAGGATTGAAATAAGTAGAAATATTTTTGATGAAGAATATTGTTTCTCCAATTCTGTGGTTATTCCGTTCATTCTTCCACATCTTGTAGAACAAAATCGTGCGAGAATATATCAGAAACGCACTGTTTTCATGGTTATATTTTATTATTATATGTTGGTACTCCGAACTTTCCGCCACGGCTTTATCTGTCAATTCATCAATTTGCCTTAAAGAAATTAGTTCTGCCAAACAACATTTTTCGATGCAAAAATCACTAAATGATATTTATGGAAATATTCCATTAATTTCAATAAGAATGAAATGAATTAGAGAAAATAATGTATAATACTCGTACAGAAGGCCCATTCTACCACTCGTTCATTCAAAAACTCGCCACTTCGTGGCTCGTTTTTGAATTTTGAACTCGTGGAAGAATATCCATGCCTTCTGCACTTGTATTATAAATAACTATTACAATGTTTTCTTTACGGATAAGTTATCGAAAAGCATTGATGAAATATATTGTAATATAACTAACCTAACAATTTTAACATTAGTGTTCAGAATAAATGATTGAGAGAATTATTATTCTCATACCTATGTAGATACAATTGTATGGTCTTTGGAGACCATAAAAGGTGGAATTGGCGCTTGATTGAACGAATATTCAAAATCTCCTGACTTATCGTCAGATATACTCAATTTTTTTACAATTTGTTAATTTCTCTTCATTATTTGGGGCTTTTCTACAGTCCTTTCTAAATTTACCAGTAAACCAAACAAACACCCCGTACAGACCAGCAAATACCTATCTAGCAGAAGTAACGTGATGAAGAACTCAATTTGGGCCGCAATATCCGAGAGCAAAAGTAGCCTAAAGGCCGGGCCCGACGCGATAAAAGTCCGCGTAAAGCAGAATTTGTCCGAGACGGACAATAACGAAGACGATGCCTCGGGGGAGGGCGAGAATCCGTCCCCAATCAGGACTAATGCACCACTAAGTGGTAATAAAGTTTGCGGATGTCGCTGGCCGACATTAATATTCATCGATCGTGTCCGTAACGGCACTTCCGGCATGATTAACGTCCGACTCTGAAAATAATCTAAATAGGGTCGTTTGCCGGCAACTTTTCGCCCAAATTTGATTAAATGTCGTGACGCCAACTGAGTTCAGATCGAGCGGAATAATTTCCATGTCCTCGTTTTACGGGACCGACTCCTTGTTGCTGCAGCCTGGAGAGAGGATCATTGTGTCCAGACTACTAGAAGCATCTGCATGGTGTCCCAAACTCTCGTTGAACCATTTGAGATTTTGGAGAAAATCAGTTGCTAAATCTAGATTGCTAGTCCTGAAATCTATCGTTACTCACCCTAGATGACACTATATTTTCCTGTGGTTAACTTTGAACATCTGCTATTCTAGTTTTCTTATTTATTTTCAGCACATCTATCTTGTTGAAAGCGTTATTTCATTATGGTAGTTATTTTTGTAATCTGAACAGATCAATTTAACATTTGGAAGAAATACTAATTAATAATCAGTTTATTACTTTATATCAGAATAATTTTCGGAAAATAATACGGTTGAATCATTTTCAATACTCTAATTGACGTCACTGATGCCACATCAAATATACTTGCATTTTGGGAATCACTTTAAATTTCACTCTTTTTATTTCTATTTTTTTTTTCAAATGTTCGAATTCAAATAGAAACTTTTCATGTGATCAACCAACATCACTGAGTAAGGAGCCGTCTCTCCAGAAACGAATCTTGAACACCCTGTATCTATTTCGTTGACGCGTGAAGCGTAACGGAAAAAACCGATGAGATCTTAGAGCATTTCCCCCGAAAGTGGTTTAAGTTTGATGTAGCATGCTGCGATACATCATATCAGCCTCTTTCCATTGAGGCGTGAGTTCCATCCATCATATTGTTTGGGGATTTTTCACAGCTCTTTCAACCGGCAGATATCCTTGGTCTCGATTTTCATAATTCCACTTGAATCCTGTTGCTTATAGGGTAGCAGAGGATCGATCCCGTATGCCTTTCAGCAGAAATGGCGGTGCTTATCTAGTATTCATGTGGGTAATTCTCATATACAGGTTGTTTAAGGAAAAGAGGGTTTGTTATACTTTCAAGATCCTATATAATAACGAGTGTTTTTTCGAGGTATATAACTTTAAGTTGGCACATTAGCGTTCAAGATGGCGACCGATTTAACAGCTGTCAATGGATTTATTCTGAGTTTGGTTTGGCAATTCATCATGAATAGACTCACGCCTGAACAACGCTTCCAAATAGTGCAATTTTATTTCGAAAATAATGGTTCTGTGCGGAATACCATTCGCGCACTACGTCCATTTTATTTTGTTTAGCGATGAAGCGCACTTCTGGTTGAATGGCTACGTTAACAAACAAAACTGCCGCATTTGGAGTGAAGCTAATCCTCAAGTGTATGTCGAAACACCGTTAGATCCAAATTAACTGTTTGGTGCGCTTTATGGGCTGGTAGAATCATTGGTCCGTACTTCTTCAAAAACGATGATGGCCAATACGTTACAGTCAATGGTGATCGGTATAGAGCCATGATTTAACTTTTTCATTCCTGAATTGAACAACCATGATGTCCAGGAGCTGTGGTTTCAACAAGACGCGCAACATGTCACACAGCTCATGCCACAATCGATTTATTGAAAGACACGTTTAGTGATCGCCTAATTTCACGTTTTGGACCTGTGAATTGTCCTCCAAGATCTTGTGATTTAACACCGCTAGACTACTTTCTGTGCGGCAATGTGAAGTCATTGGTCTATGCGGATAAGCCACAAACCATCGACCATTTGGAAGACAAAATTCGCCGTGTTATTGCCGATATATGGCCACAAATGGTGAAAAAAGTCATCGAAAATTGGACGTCCAGATTGGACTACATCCGAGCCAGCCGTGGTGGTCATATGACAGAAATCATATTTAAAATGTAATGCCACAAGATTATCTTGCGAATAAATAAAATTCATGTCAATCGAATAATCCATCGTTGTTTTATTGCAATTTAAAGTTCTATAGCTCTAAAAAAACACCCTTTATAACCCTTGAAGGTTTGTCAGGAAAATATGGTTTTCATTTAGGGATCCTATGTATATTCAACTTCTGGAACGCTTACAGTTGATTGGACACATAAAGCATCATCAGGTAATCTGTCTTTTGATTGAAATGAAAGAAAACATTTCCTGGGGCATATTCTTTAATTTATGGCGTCATCACTCAACATTGTTCGTCATCTAGCTCGATGATCTACCGAAATATAGAACACCCCCTTTAATGAAGACTTCTTCCAGACGTGAAATACAGGGGGTGATACATCACGTGAGAGGAACGTGTCTCGGTTGTTCTGGGCCCCTTTCATATCTCCCGCCTTGCCACATATGTTTCCATCAGTCAAGCTGGCGGAATATAATTTGGGAGTGCGGAGAATCACAATTGGTATTTCGCATCCGAGAACTCCTATCTGTTTATTCACCCCTATCCTACTACCACGTGGTCTCTGCGGACATTGATTGAAATGACCTGAAGGGTGATTTCCATACGATGGGAATTGCACATTTAATTGTATCAATTATCAGCACTATTCAGAAGTCCTAAATTGCGTGCGTACTGAGCAAGCGCACAAAATATTGGGTTTTCAAATAGTTATAAAATTGCATCCAAGATATACAACACAGTCTAATGTAAATGTAAAATAGCTTTATTTGTGTCCAACCTCCATAAGCTGATGAATTATAACGTGTTGACACAACTCTATAGCATTATAAAGGTTAAAAGAGTCTACTTGATGCAAGATAATCAATATAAACATAAAAAATTGACAACTTTGTGTTTTTCTTTCACAATAATATCCATCGTGGTTTTATTGCAATTTAAAGTTCTATAGATCTAAAAAAAACACCCTTTAGATATGCAGGTGGCGAGTTGATGAATTCAGTTATTTTGTTGAACTATAGGATAGATAGATAATCACTTTATTTCCAAATACAGTTAGATACAGAATAGAAATGGTGTCCAAAATACAAATAAAAAAGAAATGCAAAAAAAATGATGAGAAAAAATTGTATTATTAAATACAAAAATTCCGAAACGTATGTCTGTTTTTATGTTAATTCAGATGATCAATTTGTTAACTGTTTACTCAATTTGTACAGTTTCAGTTATTTTGAATTCTTTTTTGGTTGGTTATTAATTTTGTCATTTTTAGAATTGGAATTATTTTCCAAGACAAAAATAAACCAAATATATCATAAATATATATTATTTTGAAGGATTAGACACAAAGTTGTCAATTTTTTTATATTTATAATTCTAAAGTACTTGGAAAATAGACTCCGAAACGTAAAGCTTGAACTACACAAAAACCAGTCTTCTACGGAACATTTTCTCCATTATTTCACGTATGCACCCTGCATTTCATCTCCCACAGCCATCAACCCCGTTTTAACGTTCAATATATCCAGCCATTATAACTTTTAATGGTTCGATGAAATTTTTTCAATGATAGCTTCACGTGCCAACTTTTAGGGTGAGCGCATAGCAAGTTCAAATGCGATAATAAAATCCTATTAATGACATTTGCATATTTCATCGCATATCAGACGGTTCTAATGATAGAACGCCTTTTCATTTGTGTTCATAATTGACATACATTTCTTGAACTGTTTCAGCCGTTACTACACTCACCGGCGAAAAAACTCGGCCTTCTAAAATTTTGCTGAAGTTCGTTGTCCAAGAACTTTGACAATTTTTCATCGATTTCAATTGTTTCTACACCAAATTGAAAATGAATTCTTGGATAAAAAACAAACTCCAGAAAAGTTATCCAAAAATGTTGATAGCTGTTCGGGAAATCTCTAGAATTTATGCTCAGTTTATTAGGAGCATCTTTTTCGCCATATTTCAGTTTTTAGTTCAATTTGATATATTGATTTCTTATGATGATACAGCCTTTTTTTAATTCTCTTATCTGCTTTTTTGAACATGAATCCTTATAACGAATACTTTGTATATCATTTGTAGAATCTTCAGGGTCTGAAGAAGAACTTGAAATAAGTTGGAAACTGCACCAATGTAATCCTCAAGATGTTAATTTCAAATTTTTTTATGTGAAAATTTGGAGAGAATAAAAATTGTTTCAAACCGAATATTCAGCTATAAAAAAATTTCAATATTTCGGAGCCCTGGTATTTAAAAATTTCTGTTTTTGTCAATTCTTTTAATGCAGAAAATGTATGAAAAACACTTACCCCCTTTAGTGATGTACTGGGAATTATCCTGGTTGATTTGATTATTTGTTGTTACAGGAAGAGCGTATTCGGTTCTTCTACGAAGTGTTGCATTGTGTAGCGAAGGCCCTCTAGGGGGGATTTCAGGAGGTGCAGGTTCTGGAGGAGACTCCCCATCTGTGAATTTTGAATTTCAAGGATGAAAACATAATCAAATGTTATATTTCAGTCAAGAAAAGATTATTATTATATTATATTACATCATTATTCATTCAATGAAGAAATATACAGGGTTAGTCTTTGACTCTTACATATATTTCAACCGAAGATTCTTGAGGTCGAAAGAAACCCTTTTTTCATTTACCATTTTTTCCGATTCGGCCCTGTTAAAAAGATATAGCCATTTCGAATTTTCATAATGAGCTAATTCACCACTGGTAACCGGAACACTGAAGTTTTCGCAAGTATAAGATATACAATTTGAACCTTGGAAATAAGCTACTAAATTGGAAAAACCATCATAAACTCACTTTTAACATTCCATTTGTTGAACAAAGTAATATTTATATTACAATAAATGGGTTATCCCAATTTCATTGACGATAAAGATTAAATATTTTTCTCTTGATTTTCTTTTTCATTTTCGATAATCTTAACGAATTGAGCTCGCTACCACCCATATTAGCTTTGCTCTGATATTATTAATTCATATCCATTCATTTATTTTATCGCATTTATAATATATTGTTGTTTATTTCATTTCGTACAAGAATCGCCATTTAACCTTACATTCTCAAATAAATAATATTCATATGTGAATGTTCTAACACAGACTAGTAGTCTGTAGTTTTAAGTTTGAACCTCAAATTTCGAGTGTTGCAAATTCAAACACAGTAGTTCGAATAATCTATGTTCTGACCTAAAATATTCATTTACAGTTTACACTATTATTGTTATTATGATATTCGATATTATATTTGCATAAAATGAAAATCATCGAAGATTTGAATAAACACAACAGAATATTGAAGTTCCATACATACATTCGAGTAATTTAAAAACAATTTCCAAAATAATTGTGTGGATACAAAATAAATAAGTGTGCATTCTCATAGAAAGTAATTCCTTTATGAAATGAAGCATTTGATTTGTTCCAACTATCTCATAAAAATAATGATCTGCATCAATATTTTTGAAGCTATCAGTGTGAAAATATGGAAATGAAGTTTTATGGCTCTGTGATCAATGGAAAATGTTAGACTCCGCTTGTAATCAAATTTGTTCTATAATATGTACCTCATTATAGCCTACTCTACTATTTGATTCAATTTGATTTTGCCATTGAAAACAAATGAGAAGTATTCAATATAAATATCCACAATTGAATATCCTGTTTCTTTCAACTCACCTATTTCTTTTCATATTCAAACAATTATGGCACTCTTGGGAGTATGTCAATCATATGCTCTAGGATGAATTTATGGAATAGATAAAGAATAAAAGTATTTAATCTCAATCACATGAAAATTTGTCTAGTATCTTTTAAATGGTATGTTTCGATGTGAGTTTGAATGACTAGAAGAAGAATACAGTATTGTTCCATAGCAGCAGCCTTTAGTGGGACAATGATTGTTGTCATTATAATGGGACTATTTTGTGAAAACTTTTTTAAACATGGGCTTTATGGGAATCTGGACTTTTCGAAATAGAATGTTGATTTTAATGAAGTATCTTCTTATTATAAGAGCTGTTGCAAAGCTCAGTAATTTGCAATCAAATAGAAGAGTTGAGGTGAGCTTATGCAAATAACTTCATTTTCAAACTAAGTTGGCTAGTACTTCAATTCTAAAATTTGAGACATGATATCATAGTGAACATTCATTTCTGTGGTTTTTTTTCCACAACAGAACAGAGTTGCATTTAGCCAAAGTACCCAATTTTTTGAATTTCACGAAGAGTTGCAGCACCCCATGAAAAACCAGCTAATTAAAAAAAAAATTCCCGACTTTTTCATACGTGAATTTTCCAAGTGGAAGTTCAAAGAAGAATCAAGTTAAACTCCAAGGTATTTGTGAGTATAATTATGATTCAGACGGAATTATTGAAAGTTACAATTTTCTATATTCTTGTAGGTTATTTAAATGAAATAACAAACCGGAAATCAATTTAGAACAGTATTAACATCAAATTTTATGACAAAATTACATCCCCTTTTCATGTGGAAAAAAATCCGCTTCAGCTAACGCGCAAAACTCCAAATTCCCAAACTTCTCAGTGAGATTAGAGATAAATAGACGAGAACTCTCATCATTTCTCGGCGGACTGCATCATTAGCCCGGCACTTCATCAACGTAGTCCCCCATTTTCCGAAAAACTACGGTAACGCAGGCCAGCGGAGGGGATTAAAGTGGACCACGATCCGATCCCTGAAACATCCATCCAGTTTTCGCCGATCTAATTACGATCCGCCCAACAAAAAAAAAGTAATTCATATTTTAATCCGGCTTTGATCGCTAATTGGATATTTTCCGCTGCAGTGTTGATTTATAATTTCGGCATAGCCATCGGTAATACCTTTTTGACTAATTGTTTTCGAAGATTATTCCTCCGGTGTGGATTATTATTCGTACATTGATGAACCCGGGTAATTAAAGTGAAGTACGGGATAAAGATGAAAGGCTCGGTTCTTTTCTTTGTGGCCTTGATAGCGATGCGAGGCTTCCGCTATTGTCTTGCTGGCTTTCAGCCATTGTCTTTCAGGCAGTTTCGAATCTACCTGACTTTTGGTTTGTAATTTTCGATACTGAACCGTTAGAAAATGTCGAGGAAAAATATAATTTGACCCTTATAAGTTTTTCGCAATTTTGGAATCTGTAGAATACAAAAATCTTATGGAAATTTCGTCAATTCGCCAACTATGATAGCTATTCGCATACAAAATCAGTTGCTATTTCATTTCACATTGTTACTTTTAGTTCAAGAACACTTTCTGTGAATTTTGAACCTGAATTTTCGTTAAAACTACGGGCTATACCAGCATTATTCTCATTTGTTTTTTAGCGATGCATACGGTTTGGATTCTTCAGATCATTCAGATCAGCTCTCTATTGCTGTACGAGAAGGTACTTCACGACGATACAAAAGTGATTTACTTTTGCGAACTGTAACTACAAAAATTTTCACCATTTTTGTTGTTCATTTCAACAATTTCAAAGCGATGTTGAAGTGTGTATCATTCTATTTTTTCTAATGGTTTTGACTTGTCAAATGTCAAAGGATGACAGCCTCAAGAGTCCAGATAGCGGGCTATTTAAAATTAAATCACTTATTGGAAAACACTTCCCAAAATATTTCTTATCGTGAAAACTGGCTTCAATAATTTCGAAATAATAAAATTTCTCATATTAATATTTCGAATATTCCAATCGGGTGCTTTTTACTGGCCATTTACTAAAGGCAAATCTTTAATTCGTTACTCTTATGGCAAAATCAACATGGCTTTTCAGCGGCGAAAAAGGTTTGATGATATTTCATTTTGATTTTCTGCTTTAATATGAAGAAATCTGCTGCGGAAGATCATGGAATGATTTCAAATACCTTTGGTGAGGCTGATATTAGAGGAAGGACGTGCCGAGAGTTTGAACGCTTCAAGAACGGTGATTTGGACGTCGAAGACCAGCATAGCGGTGGAAGAGAGAAGGTTTTCGAAGATGCAGAATTGGAGGCATTACTTGATCAAGACACGTGTCAAACGCAACAAGATTTGGCGGAATCATTGGTAGTGACAAAACAAGCCATCTCAAAACGCCTGAAAGTCTAGGGAATGATTCAGAAAAAAAGAAATTGGGCTCCGTACAAGTTGAAGCCGAGAGATGTTGAACGTCGTATGTATGCCTGTGAACAGCTGCTTGCAAGGCATCACAATAATCCCAAGAGCAGAAAACTACTAATTGAGCAAGGTGTTTTTATTTGATCTAGTAGAATATAGGGTTGGGGATAATTTGTACTCTGCAGAGTTATTTCATGATTTATTCAAATTTACACAGAGTGAAGATTCTTATTGAGTAATTTGAAGTAGCTTTAAATTCTTTGAAATGTGAGGAAAATCTCAAAGAAAACTTTTGTATTTTCCACGAAAGATCATTCTAATTCATTCATATCCAGTCGATATCTAATATAAAGAAGTACAAAGATGCTGTAAGAATTTTCTTGATAAGAATTGAACCATACTCGATAACTGAGTATTTTAACTGCGATTTCCAAGTCTGATCAATCTCTTTCTATCATTTCTCATTTTCATATCTGTATTTTAGTTTGACTTGTTTTCTTTTCGAATTGTATTTAGATTGGGAAAATAAATTATATTATTATTAATATCTTGGTATTACGTATATTTGTTCAAAAAACTAGCAGAAATTGATCAATTAATATCAAAAAATAGGTTCCTAATACCTGATAACGCAAAATCCAACATTAAAAAATATTGAAAGAGGTGGAAAAATTTTATAAACTTCATAATAATATAAATCGGAAACTCCTGTCAATAAAAAAATGACTATTATATAAAAAAAAAAAATGAAATGATCCTGGCACTATAAAATTGAAGAAATTTTCATGTTCAATAGAGTTTAAAAATTGCTAGACTGCTGTTCTTCAAAAAACCTGATTACCTGTTATCATGACTCTTTCGAACTTACCATGAAATACATTCAGTACCTTCACGTGGAAAAAAACTCTTTGATAATTAGTAATAAGTTCCGCTCTATCCCAAACGCAATCAAGTCCTTTCATTCACTTTCATCCGGCGACACTCTTGAAACCTTTCGCGACGAAAACTTTGCGCCACGCTACTAAACGTGGTAATTATACAACACGAACTTTTCACATGGAAAATTAAAACTTCATTCTCATCAAATTCATAACGAATTTCCACCCGACAGCTAGCTAGTAGTTGGAGAACTAATTTTGACATAAAACGAAAGCGCAAAACTTTCGGAAGACCCCCTTGAGCCGGCAACCCTTTGATCTCGCCGTGGATGGCTGATGGACCGACACTTGTAGATTAGGTTCCTACGTTACCGACGTAATTACGGCACTAACATCCGAGACACCGGATTTTGGACTATCTCCCTAAGGGGGAAGAATTACATTTTTTTATTTATTTATTCATAACCGAGTCAGAATTAGCAACAGTGTCGTTGATGCATCCTCAACGTGCTATCAAGCTATGCAAAGTTACAATAAAAAAATTGAAGATTCAAGTCATTATTCAGGATTTCCTTTTTGATGAAGGAGCTCTGAAACTTTTTTTTTATATCTCATCTTCGAAATTTATCGACACAAAATTACAGCAGAATGTGAATTTGTGATATGATAACTTCTTGATACCTACTGTATTATTCCTATCTTGCAATGTAACTATCTTCACTAAATTCCAACAAGACGTCGTATTGTTATTTTTTTGAGCTCTCATTCACCGAACAGATCGCAGTATCGTTTTATTACATCTTCAGTTTTCGGAAGGACCAAGAACCTTGGAATTCCAGGGTAGATTTGGAAAATTACAAAATTACAAGATCATCAAATGATCAGAACTATAAGAAATCAATAAATATATTGAAGAAGAAATACACAACATTTTCGTGATTTCATTAACAACATATATGCGACTAAATTGAAATTTTGGAATATTGCATGTTTATATGAAATGTAAATTCCTTTTGAAGCTTCGTGCAAAATTTCAAGTCATGAAAACCATAGAAAATTTAAAGGAAATATTGAAGAGAAGAAAGCAATGAAGTCCCTTGACACGTTAGTGCTTTCTTGATTTGTTTCTATATTGTTTTTATTCTATGATTTTTTTATACATGATATAATATTCCACATGAGAAAGAAATTGAAAAAGTTTTGAAAAAGTTATTGGTCTGAGTAGCAAGTTGAAGACAAATCGTTATCTCCAAATGAGAGATCTCAAATAAACTATGAATTTTCCTCTAGAGGAACATACTACCACCCGTAAAACAAACGCAGTCACTAATCACCCATTAACTAACCCATAGTTATACACGGTGAAACGCAAAAGTGAAACAAATAGCATCATCTAAGAAGAAACCTGAAAGATGAACGAGCACAGAATTTCGGCAGCCATCTCCTAGGGGAGACATAGAGGCTGATACGATCCCACAAGCCTTTCAGCTGGTGAGATAATGACTTTGATCATCAGCCATTGCAGTTCATGGGGAGGGGCTTGTTGAGTACCATTAAAAATATAATGATATACAAATTTTACATTTTATGAAGGGTGTTTTTTTTCGAGGTATATAACTTTAAGTTGGCATTACTGTTCAAGATGGCGACCGATTGAACAGCTGTCAAGTGATTTATTCTAAGGTTTGGCAATTCATCATGAATAGACTCACGCCTGAACACGCTTGCAAATAGTTCTATTTCATTTCGAAAATAATGGTTCTGTGCAGAATAAGTATCGCGCACTACATCCATTTTATTTTGTTTAGCGATGAAGCGCACTTCTGGTTGAATGCCTACGTCAACAAACAAAAAATTTTTCAGGTGAGATCGAAATTCGGCTAATCAGAGATCGTTAATTGTGGCATCGCTCACCGATTCTTCGTAGAGCTCCCGGTTTTGGGGGAATTTGAACTCGAAATTTGGGAAAAAATTGAATTTGCCTCTAAAAATCGTTATATCTCCTGAATTATTCGTCACAGATCCCTCAAATAAAAACGTTTTCAAACTTCAAGTTCCGCTCTAAAACATAGTGGAGTTTCAAGTGCGTAGCCCATGGCCAGAAGAAGTGGCAGCTTCGGGAAAATTATCAATTTTTTCTTTGAAAGTTTCATATTTTTGCCTATAATTTATGAAATAATGTACTGACCGCACAACTGCAAGCATTTTCGTAATCTACATAGTCGAATCAATCAATAAAATGACACAATATTCCTATGAAAGAACTTTTATTTTTCAAAAAATTTTTAAGGGTCAGGTATAGAAAATTTTACGAAAATTTTTGGACAAAAAATTTTTCAGGTGAGATCGAAATTCGGCTAATCAGAGATCGTTTATTATGGCATCGCTCACCGATTCTTCGTAGAGCTCCCGGTTTTGGGGGAATTTGAACTCGAAATTTGGGAAAAAATTGAATTTGCCTCTAAAAATCGTTATATCTCCTGAATTATTCGTCACAGATCCCTCAAATAAAAACGTTTTCAAATTTCAAATTCCGCTCTGAAACATAGTGGAGTTTCAAGTGCGTAGCCCATGGCCAGAAGAAGTGGCACCTTCGGGAAAATTATCAATTTTTTCTTTGAAAGTTTCATATTTTTGCCTATAATTTATGAAATAATGTACTGACCGCACAACTGCAAGCATTTTCGTGATCTACATAGTCGAATCAATCAATAAAATGACACAATATTCCCATGAAAGAACTTTTATTTTTCAAAAAATTTTTAAGGGTCAGGAGTATAGAAAATTTTACGAAAATTTTTGGACAAAAAATTTTTCAGGTGAGATCGAAATTCGGCTAATCAGAGATCGTTAATTATGGCATCGCTCACCGATTCTTCCTAGAGCTCCCGGTTTTGGGGGAATTTGAACTCGAAATTTGGGAAAAAATTGAATTTGCCTCTAAAAATCGTTATATCTCCTGAACTATTCGTCACAGATCCCTCAAATAAAAACGTTTTCAAATTTCAAGTTCCGCTCTGAAACATAGTGGAGTTTCAAGTGCGTAGCCCATGGCCAGAAGAAGTGGCAGTTTCGGGAAAATTATCAATTTTTTCTTTGAAAGTTTCATATTTTTGCCTATAATTTATGAAATAATGTACTGACCGCACAACTGCAAGCATTTTCGTAATCTACATAGTCGAATCAATCAATAAAATGACACAATATTCCCATGAAAGAACTTTTATTTTTCAAAAAATTTTTAAGGGTCAGGTATAGAAAATTTTACGAAAATTTTTGGACAAAAAATTTCTCAGGTGAGATCGAAATTCGGCTAATCAGAGATCGTTAATTGTGGCATCGCTCACCGATCCTTCGTAGATCTCCCGGTTTTGGGGGAATTTGAACTCGAAATTTGGGAAAAAATTGAATTTGCCTCTAAAAATCGTTATATCTCCTGAATTATTCGTCACAGATCCCTCAAATAAAAACGTTTTCAAACTTCAAGTTCCGCTCTAAAACATAGTGGAGTTTCAAGTGCGTAGCCCATGGCCAGAAGAAGTGGCAGCTTCGGGAAAATTATCATTCGAACTCGAAATTATGGAAAAAATTGAATTTGCCTCTAAAAATCGTTATATCTCCTAAAGTATTCGTTACAGACCCCTCAAATAAAAACGTTTTCAAACTTCAAGTTCCGCTCTAAAACATAGTGGAGTTTCAAGTGCGTAGCCCATGGCCAGAAGAAGTGGCAGCTTCGGGAAAATTATCAATTTTTTCTTTGAAAGTTTCATATTTTTGCCTATAATTTATGAAATAATGTACTGACCGCACAACTGCAAGCATTTTCGTGATCTACATAGTCGAATCAATCAATAAAATGACACAATATTCCCATGAAAGAACTTTTATTTTTCAAAAAATTTTTAAGGGTCAGGTATAGAAAATTTTACAAAAATTTTTGGACAAAAACATTTTCAGGTGAGATCGAATTTCGGCTAATCAGGGATCGTCAATTTTGGCACCGCTCACCGATTTTGCGCAGACCTCACAGTTTTGAAGAAATTCGAACTCGAAATTATGGAAAAAATTGAATTTGCCTCTAAAAATCGTTATATCTCCTAAAGTATTCGTTACAGACCCCTCAAACAAAAACGTTTTTTGAACATCTAGTTCTGATCTATAACATAGTGAGGTTTCATGGGCGTAGCTCAAGTCCAGAAGAAGTTTCAGCTTCGGGAAATTCATCCATTTTTTTGTTCGAAAATTCCGGTTTTTCAGCAATAATTTCTGAAATAATGTACTGACCGCACAACTGCAAGCATTTTCGTGATCTACATAGTCGAATCAATCAATAAAATGACACAATATTCCCATGAAAGAACTTTTATTTTTCAAAAAATTTTTAAGGGTCAGGTATAGAAAATTTTACGAAAATTTTTGGACAAAAACATTTTCAGGTGAGATCGAATTTCGGCTAATCAGGGATCGTCAATTTTGGCACCGCTCACCGATTTTGCGCAGACCTCACAGTTTTGAAGAAATTCGAACTCGAAATTATGGAAAAAATTGAATTTGCCTCTAAAAATCGTTATATCTCCTAAAGTATTCGTTACAGACCCCTCAAACAAAAACGTTTTTTGAACATCTAGTTCTGATCTATAACATAGTGAGGTTTCATGGGCGTAGCTCAAGTCCAGAAGAAGTTTCAGCTTCGGGAAATTCATCCATTTTTTTGTTCGAAAATTCCGGTTTTTCAGCAATAATTTCTGAAATAATGTACTTATCGCCAAACTGCAAGCATTTTCGTGATCTACATAGTCGAATCAATCAATAAAATGACACAATATTCCCATGAAAGAACTTTTATTTTTCAAAAAATTTTTAAGGGTCAGGTATAGAAAATTTTACGAAAATTTTTGGACAAAAACATTTTCAGGTGAGATCGAATTTCGGCTAATCAGGGATCGTCAATTTTGGCACCGCTCACCGATTTTGCGCAGACCTCACAGTTTTGAAGAAATTCGAACTCGAAATTATGGAAAAAATTGAATTTGCCTCTAAAAATCGTTATATCTCCTAAAGTATTCGTTACAGACCCCTCAAACAAAAACGTTTTTTGAACATCTAGTTCTGATCTATAACATAGTGAGGTTTCATGGGCGTAGCTCAAGTCCAGAAGAAGTTTCAGCTTCGGGAAATTCATCCATTTTTTTGTTCGAAAATTCCGGTTTTTCAGCAATAATTTCTGAAATATTGTACTGACCGCACAACTGCAAGCATTTTCGTGATCTACATAGTCGAATCAATCAATAAAATGACACAATATTCCCATGAAAGAACTTTTATTTTTCAAAAAATTTTTAAGGGTCAGGTATAGAAAATTTTACGAAAATTTTTGGACAAAAACATTTTCAGGTGAGATCGAATTTCGGCTAATCAGGGATCGTCAATTTTGGCACCGCTCACCGATTTTGCGCAGACCTCACAGTTTTGAAGAAATTCGAACTCGAAATTATGGAAAAAATTGAATTTGCCTCTAAAAATCGTTATATCTCCTAAAGTATTCGTTACAGACCCCTCAAACAAAAACGTTTTTTGAACATCTAGTTCTGATCTATAACATAGTGAGGTTTCATGGGCGTAGCTCAAGTCCAGAAGAAGTTTCAGCTTCGGGAAATTCATCCATTTTTTTGTTCGAAAATTCCGGTTTTTCAGCAATAATTTCTGAAATAATGTACTTATCGCCAAACTGCAAGCATTTTCGTGATCTACATAGTCGAATCAATCAATAAAATGACACAATATTCCCATGAAAGAACTTTTATTTTTCAAAAAATTTTTAAGGGTCAGGTATAGAAAATTTTACGAAAATTTTTGGACAAAAACATTTTCAGGTGAGATCGAATTTCGGCTAATCAGGGATCGTCAATTTTGGCACCGCTCACCGATTTTGCGCAGACCTCACAGTTTTGAAGAAATTCGAACTCGAAATTATGGAAAAAATTGAATTTGCCTCTAAAAATCGTTATATCTCCTAAAGTATTCGTTACAGACCCCTCAAACAAAAACGTTTTTTGAACATCTAGTTCTGATCTATAACATAGTGAGGTTTCATGGGCGTAGCTCAAGTCAAGAAGAAGTTTCAGCTTCGGGAAATTCATCCATTTTTTTGTTCGAAAATTCCGGTTTTTCAGCAATAATTTCTGAAATAATGTACTGACCGCACAACTGCAAGCATTTTCGTGATCTACATAGTCGAATCAATCAATAAAATGACACAATATTCCCATGAAAGAACTTTTATTTTTCAAAAAATTTTTAAGGGTCAGGTATAGAAAATTTTACGAAAATTTTTGGACAAAAACATTTTCAGGTGAGATCGAATTTCGGCTAATCAGGGATCGTCAATTTTGGCACCGCTCACCGATTTTGCGCAGACCTCACAGTTTTGAAGAAATTCGAACTCGAAATTATGGAAAAAATTGAATTTGCCTCTAAAAATCGTTATATCTCCTAAAGTATTCGTTACAGACCCCTCAAACAAAAACGTTTTTTGAACATCTAGTTCTGATCTATAACATAGTGAGGTTTCATGGGCGTAGCTCAAGTCCAGAAGAAGTTTCAGCTTCGGGAAATTCATCCATTTTTTTGTTCGAAAATTCCGGTTTTTCAGCAATAATTTCTGAAATAATGTACTGACCGCACAACTGCAAGCATTTTCGTGATCTACATAGTCGAATCAATCAATAAAATGACACAATATTCCCATGAAAGAACTTTTATTTTTCAAAAAATTTTTAAGGGTCAGGTATAGAAAATTTTACGAAAATTTTTGGACAAAAACATTTTCAGGTGAGATCGAATTTCGGCTAATCAGGGATCGTCAATTTTGGCACCGCTCACCGATTTTGCGCAGACCTCACAGTTTTGAAGAAATTCGAACTCGAAATTATGGAAAAAATTGAATTTGCCTCTAAAAATCGTTATATCTCCTAAAGTATTCGTTACAGACCCCTCAAACAAAAACGTTTTTTGAACATCTAGTTCTGATCTATAACATAGTGAGGTTTCATGGGCGTAGCTCAAGTCCAGAAGAAGTTTCAGCTTCGGGAAATTCATCCATTTTTTTGTTCGAAAATTCCGGTTTTTCAGCAATAATTTCTGAAATATTGTACTGACCGCACAACTGCAAGCATTTTCGTGATCTACATAGTCGAATCAATCAATAAAATGACACAATATTCCCATGAAAGAACTTTTATTTTTCAAAAAATTTTTAAGGGTCAGGTATAGAAAATTTTACGAAAATTTTTGGACAAAAACATTTTCAGGTGAGATCGAATTTCGGCTAATCAGGGATCGTCAATTTTGGCACCGCTCACCGATTTTGCGCAGACCTCACAGTTTTGAAGAAATTCGAACTCGAAATTATGGAAAAAATTGAATTTGCCTCTAAAAATCGTTATATCTCCTAAAGTATTCGTTACAGACCCCTCAAACAAAAACGTTTTTTGAACATCTAGTTCTGATCTATAACATAGTGAGGTTTCATGGGCGTAGCTCAAGTCCAGAAGAAGTTTCAGCTTCGGGAAATTCATCCATTTTTTTGTTCGAAAATTCCGGTTTTTCAGCAATAATTTCTGAAATAATGTACTTATCGCCAAACTGCAAGCATTTTCGTGATCTACATAGTCGAATCAATCAATAAAATGACACAATATTCCCATGAAAGAACTTTTATTTTTCAAAAAATTTTTAAGGGTCAGGTATAGAAAATTTTACGAAAATTTTTGGACAAAAACATTTTCAGGTGAGATCGAATTTCGGCTAATCAGGGATCGTCAATTTTGGCACCGCTCACCGATTTTGCGCAGACCTCACAGTTTTGAAGAAATTCGAACTCGAAATTATGGAAAAAATTGAATTTGCCTCTAAAAATCGTTATATCTCCTAAAGTATTCGTTACAGACCCCTCAAACAAAAACGTTTTTTGAACATCTAGTTCTGATCTATAACATAGTGAGGTTTCATGGGCGTAGCTCAAGTCAAGAAGAAGTTTCAGCTTCGGGAAATTCATCCATTTTTTTGTTCGAAAATTCCGGTTTTTCAGCAATAATTTCTGAAATAATGTACTGACCGCACAACTGCAAGCATTTTCGTGATCTACATAGTCGAATCAATCAATAAAATGACACAATATTCCCATGAAAGAACTTTTATTTTTCAAAAAATTTTTAAGGGTCAGGTATAGAAAATTTTACGAAAATTTTTGGACAAAAACATTTTCAGGTGAGATCGAATTTCGGCTAATCAGGGATCGTCAATTTTGGCACCGCTCACCGATTTTGCGCAGACCTCACAGTTTTGAAGAAATTCGAACTCGAAATTATGGAAAAAATTGAATTTGCCTCTAAAAATCGTTATATCTCCTAAAGTATTCGTTACAGACCCCTCAAACAAAAACGTTTTTTGAACATCTAGTTCTGATCTATAACATAGTGAGGTTTCATGGGCGTAGCTCAAGTCCAGAAGAAGTTTCAGCTTCGGGAAATTCATCCATTTTTTTGTTCGAAAATTCCGGTTTTTCAGCAATAATTTCTGAAATAATGTACTGACCGCACAACTGCAAGCATTTTCGTGATCTACATAGTCGAATCAATCAATAAAATGACACAATATTCCCATGAAAGAACTTTTATTTTTCAAAAAATTTTTAAGGGTCAGGTATAGAAAATTTTACGAAAATTTTTGGACAAAAACATTTTCAGGTGAGATCGAATTTCGGCTAATCAGGGATCGTCAATTTTTTCACCGCTCACCGATTTTGCGCAGACCTCACAGTTTTGAAGAAATTCGAACTCGAAATTATGGAAAAAATTGAATTTGCCTCTAAAAATCGTTATATCTCCTAAAGTATTCGTTACAGACCCCTCAAACAAAAACGTTTTTTGAACATCTAGTTCTGATCTATAACATAGTGAGGTTTCATGGGCGTAGCTCAAGTCCAGAAGAAGTTTCAGCTTCGGGAAATTCATCCATTTTTTTGTTCGAAAATTCCGGTTTTTCGGCAATAATTTCTGAAATAATGTACTGACCGCACAACTGCAAGCATTTTCGTGATCTACATAGTCGAATCAATCAATAAAATGACACAATATTCCCATGAAAGAACTTTTATTTTTCAAAAAATTTTTAAGGGTCAGGTATAGAAAATTTTACGAAAATTTTTGGACAAAAACATTTTCAGGTGAGATCGAATTTCGGCTAATCAGGGATCGTCAATTTTGGCACCGCTCACCGATTTTGCGCAGACCTCACAGTTTTGAAGAAATTCGAACTCGAAATTATGGAAAAAATTGAATTTGCCTCTAAAAATCGTTATATCTCCTAAAGTATTCGTTACAGACCCCTCAAACACAAACGTTTTTTGAACATCTAGTTCTGATCTATAACATAGTGAGGTTTCATGGGCGTAGCTCAAGTCCAGAAGAAGTTTCAGCTTCGGGAAATTCATCCATTTTTTTGTTCGAAAATTCCGGTTTTTCAGCAATAATTTCTGAAATAATGTACTGACCGCACAACTGCAAGCATTTTCGTGATCTACATAGTCGAATCAATCAATAAAATGACACAATATTCCCATGAAAGAACTTTTATTTTTCAAAAAATTTTTAAGGGTCAGGTATAGAAAATTTTACGAAAATTTTTGGACAAAAACATTTTCAGGTGAGATCGAATTTTGGCTAATCAGGGATCGTCAATTTTGGCACCGCTCACCGATTTTGCGCAGACCTCACAGTTTTGAAGAAATTCGAACTCGAAATTATGGAAAAAATTGAATTTGCCTCTAAAAATCGTTATATCTCCTAAAGTATTCGTTACAGACCCCTCAAACAAAAACGTTTTTTGAACATCTAGTTCTGATCTATAACATAGTGAGGTTTCATGGGCGTAGCTCAAGTCCAGAAGAAGTTTCAGCTTCGGGAAATTCATCCATTTTTTTGTTCGAAAATTCCGGTTTTTCAGCAATAATTTCTGAAATAATGTATTTATCGCCAAACTGCAAGCATTTTCGTGATCTACATAGTCGAATCAATCAATAAAATGACACAATATTCCCATGAAAGAACTTTTATTTTTCAAAAAATTTTTAAGGGTCAGGTATAGAAAATTTTACGAAAATTTTTGGACAAAAACATTTTCAGGTGAGATCGAATTTCGGCTAATCAGGGATCGTCAATTTTGGCACCGCTCACCGATTTTGCGCAGACCTCACAGTTTTGAAGAAATTCGAACTCGAAATTATGGAAAAAATTGAATTTGCCTCTAAAAATCGTTATATCTCCTAAAGTATTCGTTACAGACCCCTCAAACAAAAACGTTTTTTGAACATCTAGTTCTGATCTATAACATAGTGAGGTTTCATGGGCGTAGCTCAAGTCCAGAAGAAGTTTCAGCTTCGGGAAATTCATCCATTTTTTTGTTCGAAAATTCCGGTTTTTCAGCAATAATTTCTGAAATAATGTACTGACCGCACAACTGCAAGCATTTTCGTGATCTACATAGTCGAATCAATCAATAAAATGACACAATATTCCCATGAAAGAACTTTTATTTTTCAAAAAATTTTTAAGGGTCAGGTATAGAAAATTTTACGAAAATTTTTGGACAAAAACATTTTCAGGTGAGATCGAATTTCAGCTAATCAGGGATCGTCAATTTTGGCACCGCTCACCGATTTTGCGCAGACCTCACAGTTTTGAAGAAATTCGAACTCGAAATTATGGAAAAAATTGAATTTGCCTCTAAAAATCGTTATATCTCCTAAAGTATTCGTTACAGACCCCTCAAACACAAACGTTTTTTGAACATCTAGTTCTGATCTATAACATAGTGAGGTTTCATGGGCGTAGCTCAAGTCCAGAAGAAGTTTCAGCTTCGGGAAATTCATCCATTTTTTTGTTCGAAAATTCCGGTTTTTCAGCAATAATTTCTGAAATAATGTACTGACCGCACAACTGCAAGCATTTTCGTGATCTACATAGTCGAATCAATCAATAAAATGACACAATATTCCCATGAAAGAACTTTTATTTTTCAAAAAAATTTTAAGGGTCAGGTATAGAAAATTTTACGAAAATTTTTGGACAAAAACATTTTCAGGTGAGATCGAATTTCGGCTAATCAGGGATCGTCAATTTTGGCACCGCTCACCGATTTTGCGCAGACCTCACAGTTTTGAAGAAATTCGAACTCGAAATTATGGAAAAAATTGAATTTGCCTCTAAAAATCGTTATATCTCCTAAAGTATTCGTTACAGACCCCTCAAACACAAACGTTTTTTGAACATCTAGTTCTGATCTATAACATAGTGAGGTTTCATGGGCGTAGCTCAAGTCCAGAAGAAGTTTCAGCTTCGGGAAATTCATCCATTTTTTTGTTCGAAAATTCCGGTTTTTCAGCAATAATTTCTGAAATATTGTACTGACCGCACAACTGCAAGCATTTTCGTGATCTACATAGTCGAATCAATCAATAAAATGACACAATATTCCCATGAAAGAACTTTTATTTTTCAAAAAAATTTTAAGGGTCAGGTATAGAAAATTTTACGAAAATTTTTGGACAAAAACATTTTCAGGTGAGATCGAATTTCGGCTAATCAGGGATCGTCAATTTTGGCACCGCTCACCGATTTTGCGCAGACCTCACAGTTTTGAAGAAATTCGAACTCGAAATTATGGAAAAAATTGAATTTGCCTCTAAAAATCGTTATATCTCCTAAAGTATTCGTTACAGACCCCTCAAACACAAACGTTTTTTGAACATCTAGTTCTGATCTATAACATAGTGAGGTTTCATGGGCGTAGCTCAAGTCCAGAAGAAGTTTCAGCTTCGGGAAATTCATCCATTTTTTTGTTCGAAAATTCCGGTTTTTCAGCAATAATTTCTGAAATATTGTACTGACCGCACAACTGCAAGCATTTTCGTGATCTACATAGTCGAATCAATCAATAAAATGACACAATATTCCCATGAAAGTACTTTTATTTTTCAAAAAATTTTTGAGGGTCAGGTATAGAAAATTTTACGAAAATTTTTGGACAAAAACATTTTCAGGTGAGATCGAATTTCGGCTAATCAGGGATCGTCAATTTTGGCACCGCTCACCGATTTTGCGCAGACCTCACAGTTTTGAAGAAATTCGAACTCGAAATTATGGAAAAAATTGAATTTGCCTCTAAAAATCGTTATATCTCCTAAAGTATTCGTTACAGACCCCTCAAACAAAAACGTTTTTTGAACATCTAGTTCTGATCTATAACATAGTGAGGTTTCATGGGCGTAGCTCAAGTCCAGAAGAAGTTTCAGCTTCGGGAAATTCATCCATTTTTTGTTCGAAAATTCCGGTTTTTCAGCAATAATTTCTGAAATAATGTACTGACCGC
This sequence comes from Harmonia axyridis, assembly GCF_914767665.1. Lineage (NCBI taxonomy): Eukaryota > Metazoa > Arthropoda > Insecta > Coleoptera > Coccinellidae > Harmonia > Harmonia axyridis. Next base: position 36,564,278 of record NC_059507.1, on the reverse strand, counting down.
ACAACTGCAAGCATTTTCGTGATCTACATAGTCGAATCAATCAATAAAATGACACAATATTCCCATGAAAGAACTTTTATTTTTCAAAAAATTTTTAAGGGTCAGGTATAGAAAATTTTACCAAAATTTTTGGACAAAAACATTTTCAGGTGAGATCGAATTTCGGCTAATCAGGGATCGTCAATTTTGGCACCGCTCACCGATTTTGCGCAGACCTCACAGTTTTGAAGAAATTCGAACTCGAAATTATGGAAAAAATTGAATTTGCCTCTAAAAATCGTTATATCTCCTAAAGTATTCGTTACAGACCCCTCAAACAAAAACGTTTTTTGAACATCTAGTTCTGATCTATAACATAGTGAGGTTTCATGGGCGTAGCTCAAGTCCAGAAGAAGTTTCAGCTTCGGGAAATTCATCCATTTTTTTGTTCGAAAATTCCGGTTTTTCAGCAATAATTTCTGAAATAATGTACTGACCGCACAACTGCAAGCATTTTCGTGATCTACATAGTCGAATCAATCAATAAAATGACACAATATTCCCATGAAAGAACTTTTATTTTTCAAAAAATTTTTAAGGGTCAGGTATAGAAAATTTTACGAAAATTTTTGGACAAAAACATTTTCAGGTGAGATCGAATTTCGGCTAATCAGGGATCGTCAATTTTTTCACCGCTCACCGATTTTGCGCAGACCTCACAGTTTTGAAGAAATTCGAACTCGAAATTATGGAAAAAATTGAATTTGCCTCTAAAAATCGTTATATCTCCTAAAGTATTCGTTACAGACCCCTCAAACAAAAACGTTTTTTGAACATCTAGTTCTGATCTATAACATAGTGAGGTTTCATGGGCGTAGCTCAAGTCCAGAAGAAGTTTCAGCTTCGGGAAATTCATCCATTTTTTTGTTCGAAAATTCCGGTTTTTCGGCAATAATTTCTGAAATAATGTACTGACCGCACAACTGCAAGCATTTTCGTGATCTACATAGTCGAATCAATCAATAAAATGACACAATATTCCCATGAAAGAACTTTTATTTTTCAAAAAATTTTTAAGGGTCAGGTATAGAAAATTTTACGAAAATTTTTGGACAAAAACATTTTCAGGTGAGATCGAATTTCGGCTAATCAGGGATCGTCAATTTTGGCACCGCTCACCGATTTTGCGCAGACCTCACAGTTTTGAAGAAATTCGAACTCGAAATTATGGAAAAAATTGAATTTGCCTCTAAAAATCGTTATATCTCCTAAAGTATTCGTTACAGACCCCTCAAACAAAAACGTTTTTTGAACATCTAGTTCTGATCTATAACATAGTGAGGTTTCATGGGCGTAGCTCAAGTCCAGAAGAAGTTTCAGCTTCGGGAAATTCATCCATTTTTTTGTTCGAAAATTCCGGTTTTTCAGCAATAATTTCTGAAATAATGTACTGACCGCACAACTGCAAGCATTTTCGTGATCTACATAGTCGAATCAATCAATAAAATGACACAATATTCCCATGAAAGAACTTTTATTTTTCAAAAAATTTTTAAGGGTCAGGTATAGAAAATTTTACGAAAATTTTTGGACAAAAACATTTTCAGGTGAGATCGAATTTCGGCTAATCAGGGATCGTCAATTTTGGCACCGCTCACCGATTTTGCGCAGACCTCACAGTTTTGAAGAAATTCGAACTCGAAATTATGGAAAAAATTGAATTTGCCTCTAAAAATCGTTATATCTCCTAAAGTATTCGTTACAGACCCCTCAAACACAAACGTTTTTTGAACATCTAGTTCTGATCTATAACATAGTGAGGTTTCATGGGCGTAGCTCAAGTCCAGAAGAAGTTTCAGCTTCGGGAAATTCATCCATTTTTTTGTTCGAAAATTCCGGTTTTTCAGCAATAATTTCTGAAATAATGTACTGACCGCACAACTGCAAGCATTTTCGTGATCTACATAGTCGAATCAATCAATAAAATGACACAATATTCCCATGAAAGAACTTTTATTTTTCAAAAAATTTTTAAGGGTCAGGTATAGAAAATTTTACAAAAATTTTTGGACAAAAACATTTTCAGGTGAGATCGAATTTCGGCTAATCAGGGATCGTCAATTTTGGCACCGCTCACCGATTTTGCGCAGACCTCACAGTTTTGAAGAAATTCGAACTCGAAATTATGGAAAAAATTGAATTTGCCTCTAAAAATCGTTATATCTCCTAAAGTATTCGTTACAGACCCCTCAAACACAAACGTTTTTTGAACATCTAGTTCTGATCTATAACATAGTGAGGTTTCATGGGCGTAGCTCAAGTCCAGAAGAAGTTTCAGCTTCGGGAAATTCATCCATTTTTTTGTTCGAAAATTCCGGTTTTTCAGCAATAATTTCTGAAATAATGTACTTATCGCCAAACTGCAAGCATTTTCGTGATCTACATAGTCGAATCAATCAATAAAATGACACAATATTCCCATGAAAGAACTTTTATTTTTCAAAAAATTTTTAAGGGTCAGGTATAGAAAATTTTACGAAAATTTTTGGACAAAAACATTTTCAGGTGAGATCGAATTTCGGCTAATCAGGGATCGTCAATTTTGGCACCGCTCACCGATTTTGCGCAGACCTCACAGTTTTGAAGAAATTCGAACTCGAAATTATGGAAAAAATTGAATTTGCCTCTAAAAATCGTTATATCTCCTAAAGTATTCGTAACAGACCCCTCAAACAAAAACGTTTTTTGAACATCTAGTTCTGATCTATAACATAGTGAGGTTTCATGGGCGTAGCTCAAGTCCAGAAGAAGTTTCAGCTTCGGGAAATTCATCCATTTTTTTGTTCGAAAATTCCGGTTTTTCAGCAATAATTTCTGAAATAATGTACTTATCGCCAAACTGCAAGCATTTTCGTGATCTACATAGTCGAATCAATCAATAAAATGACACAATATTCCCATGAAAGAACTTTTATTTTTCAAAAAATTTTTAAGGGTCAGGTATAGAAAATTTTACGAAAATTTTTGGACAAAAACATTTTCAGGTGAGATCGAATTTCGGCTAATCAGGGATCGTCAATTTTGGCACCGCTCACCGATTTTGCGCAGACCTCACAGTTTTGAAGAAATTCGAACTCGAAATTATGGAAAAAATTGAATTTGCCTCTAAAAATCGTTATATCTCCTAAAGTATTCGTTACAGACCCCTCAAACAAAAACGTTTTTTGAACATCTAGTTCTGATCTATAACATAGTGAGGTTTCATGGGCGTAGCTCAAGTCCAGAAGAAGTTTCAGCTTCGGGAAATTCATCCATTTTTTTGTTCGAAAATTCCGGTTTTTCAGCAATAATTTCTGAAATAATGTACTGACCGCACAACTGCAAGCATTTTCGTGATCTACATAGTCGAATCAATCAATAAAATGACACAATATTCCCATGAAAGAACTTTTATTTTTCAAAAAATTTTTAAGGGTCAGGTATAGAAAATTTTACGAAAATTTTTGGACAAAAACATTTTCAGGTGAGATCGAATTTCGGCTAATCAGGGATCGTCAATTTTGGCACCGCTCACCGATTTTGCGCAGACCTCACAGTTTTGAAGAAATTCGAACTCGAAATTTGGGAAAAAATTGAATTTGCCTCTAAAAATCGTTATATCTCCTGAATTATTCGTCACAGATCCCTCAAATAAAAACGTTTTCAAACTTCAAGTTCCGCTCTAAAACATAGTGGAGTTTCAAGTGCGTAGCCCATGGCCAGAAGAAGTGGCAGCTTCGGGAAAATTATCAATTGTTTCTTTGAAAGTTTCATATTTTTGCCTATAATTTATGAAATAATGTACTGACCGCACAACTGCAAGCATTTTCGTAATCTACATAGTCGAATCAATCAATAAAATGACACAATATTCCCATGAGAGAACTTTTATTTTTCAAAAAATTTTTAGGGGTCAGGTATAAAATTTTACGAAAATTTTTGGACAAAAAATTTTTCAGGTGAGATCGAAATTCGGCTAATCAGAGATCGTTTATTGTGGCATCGCTCACCGATTCTTCGTAGAGCTCCCGGTTTTGGGGGAATTTGAACTCGAAATTTGGGAAAAAATTGAATTTGCCTCTAAAAATCGTTATATCTCCTGAATTATTCGTCACAGATCCCTCAAATAAGAACGTTTTCAAACTTCAAGTTCCGCTCTAAAACATAGTGAAGTTTCAAGTGCGTAGCCCATGGCCAGAAGAAGTGGCAGCTTCGGGAAAATTATCAATTTTTTCTTTGAAAGTTTCATATTTTTGCCTATAATTTATGAAATAATGTACTGACCGCACAACTGCAAGCATTTTCGTGATCTACATAGTCGAATCAATCAATAAAATGACACAATATTCCCATGAAAGAATTTTTATTTTTCAAAAAATTTTTAAGGGTCAGGTATAAAATTTTACGAAAATTTTTGGACAAAAAATTTTTCAGGTGAGATCGAAATTCGGCTAATCAGAGATCGTTAATTATGGCATCGCTCACCGATTCTTCCTAGAGCTCCCGGTTTTGGGGGAATTTGAACTCGAAATTTGGGAAAAAATTGAATTTGCCTCTAAAAATCGTTATATCTCCTGAATTATTCGTCACAGATCCCTCAAATAAAAACGTTTTTAAACTTCAAGTTCCGCTCTGAAACATAGTGAAGTTTCAAGTGCGTAGCCCATGGCCAGAAGAAGTGGCAGCTTCGGGAAAATTATCAATTTTTTCTTTGAAAGTTTCATATTTTTGCCTATAATTTATGAAATAATGTACTGACCGCACAACTGCAAGCATTTTCGTGATCTACATAGTCGAATCAATCAATAAAATGACACAATATTCCCATGAAAGAACTTTTATTTTTCAAAAAATTTTTAAGGGTCAGGTATAGAAAATTTTACGAAAATTTTTGGACAAAAAATTTTTCAGGTGAGATCGAAATTCGGCTAATCAGAGATCGTTAATTGTGGCATCGCTCACCGATTCTTCGTAGAGGTCCCGGTTTTGGGGGAATTTGAACTCGAAATTTGGGAAAAAATTGAATTTGCCTGTAAAAATCGTTATATCTCCTGAATTATTCGTCACAGATCCCTCAAATAAAAACGTTTTCAAACTTCAAGTTCCGCTTTAAAACATAGTGGAGTTTCAAGTGCGTAGCCCATGGCCAGAAGAAGTGGCAGCTTCGGGAAAATTATCTATTTTTTCTTTGAAAGTTTCATATTTTTGCCTATAATTTATGAAATAATGTACTGACCGCACAACTGCAAGCATTTTCGTAATCTACATAGTCGAATCAATCAATAAAATGACGCAATATTCTCATGAAAGAACTTTTATTTTTCAAAAAATTTTTAAGGGTCAGGTATAGAAAATTTTACGAAAATTTTTGGACGAAAAATTTTTCAGGTGAGATCGAAATTCGGCTAATCAGAGATCGTAAATTATGGCATCGCTCACCGATTCTTCGTAGAACTTCCGGTTTTGGGGGAATTTGAACTCGAAATTTGAGAAAAAATTGAATTTGCCTCTAAAAATCGTTATATCTCCTGAATTATTCGTCACAGATCCCTCAAATAAAAACGTTTTCAAATTTCAAGTTCCGCTTTAAAACATAGTGGAGTTTCAAGTGCGTAGCCCATGGCCAGAAGAAGTGGCAGCTTCGGGAAAATTATCAATTTTTTCTTTGAGAGTTTCATATTTTTGCCTATAATTTATGAAATAATGTACTGACCGCCCAACTGCAAGCATTTTCGTAATCTACATAGTCGAATCAATCAATAAAATGACACAATATTCCCATGAAAGAACTTTTATTTTTCAAAAAATTTTTAAGGGTCAGGTATAGAAAATTTTACGAAAATTTTTGGACAAAAAATTTTTCAGGTGAGATCGAAATTCGGCTAATCAGAGATCGTAAACTGCCGCATTTGGAGTCAAGCTTATCCTCAAGTGTATGTCGAAACACCGTTACATCCAGAAAAACTGACTCTTTGGTGCGCTTTATGGGCTGATGGAATCATTGGTCCGTACTTTTTCAAAAACGATGATGGCCAGAACGTTACAGTCAATGGTGATCGGTATGGAGCCTTGATTACTATTTTTTTTCATTCCTGAATTGAACAACCATGATGTCCAGGAGCTGTGGTTCCAACAAGACGGCGCAACATGTCACACAGCTCGTGCCACAATCGATTTATTGAAAGACACGTTTGGTGACCGCCTAATTTCACGTTTTGGACCTGTGAATTGACCTCCAAGATCTTGTGATTCAACACCGCTAAACTACTTTCTGTGGGGCTATGTGAAGTCATTGGTCTATGCGGATAAGCCACAAACCCTTGACCATTTGGAAGACAACAATCGCCGTGTTATTGTTTTATTGCAATTTAAAGTTCTATAGCTCTAAAAAAACACCCTATATCTTAGAGATGAATGAAGAATGTAAAAGTAGGTTCACATAGTACGCTTTTTAGGCCCTCCCATAAAAATCCAGGCTACGTCTATGTCATCAAAGCCTGTTCGATTCCAGACTAAGCGCCATAGACGCCACAAAGTAGGCGCAAAGTTTGTTAGGTGAAACTCCGATGAATTGCTAATGAGTTAACTGTGTTTGGTGATGGCGGAAACATGTAAAGGCATGACCTATATCCTGGTAAAGCTATTACCAGTCGACTTCAGTTACCATCCACTCGAGTGATCGAATTATTTTGCGGAGACCGTATAGTACCGAAAGTATCGAGCAAAACCGATTAAATTCACGCCATTTCAACAAAGTTAATACGGATTCGAAATTTCCACTTCACAGAAGACCAGAAACTTAGTCAAACAATTTTTTTTAAACTGACTGAAACATTTTTGGTTTATTATTAAAAAAATAAACTTTTGGAATCGTTCGAATGAAACAAAATTCAACCTCCCCTGATACTTCACAGTTTACGTTTAAGAAGGTTTAGAATTCTAGAAAAACGAACAAAACATAATCATGCTTTTAAAAACATAAAGCTTCCGTGTTTTGCCAGCGACGATCTATCACGATTAAGTGCTGAAATTTTCGAAATTTATTTCGCCACCGTAATAAGGCCCATTAGAGCTACATTCTCGAAATTAAGCTTTCAAAAATGGCACAGAAATATAGATTTGAAAAAAAATAACTTCGAGTCATAGCTTCGTAATTGAATACCCTTTTGAAAAGAAAAGCACGCCACTGGATTCTATGTTAAAAAATGTCAGTATAATGTTTTAATTTCAGAGCTCTATTATCAGTATTAGCGGAGATATAAATGTTTTTCGATACCGCCATATTTTCAATTTTCGCTTATAACTCAAAAACAAAAGAAGGTGGCCAAAAATGAATACTACTTTTGTTGGTTTCTCAGAAAAAGAGACCAATAATGGGGTATTAGATTTTGTCTATCTCCCCTGGTTTAAAAATTGTAGTGCTAAAACATCGAAATTTGCCCACCCTGTACAATCAGAAAATTCAATCAAAAACAGGTGTTCCCTAAGGAAAAACATATATTTGATCATTTACACTTTTTTAGATATATGCAAACACATTTTGAGAATGTAGCTCTAATGGAGCCTAATGAGTCTGTATAGATAAAAAAAAACGAAAATTTCAGCGCTTAACCATTATTGAGTGTCATTTTAAAGGTAGAACACCCTGTACTTAACCTGTAGCATAACACTCATAGTTTCAGAATTGAGATATATTTTTTCATCATTTCAAAATAAATGACCCTGGTTTCGAATCTCTCCACTGGATTTTCATTGAAATGTTTTTTCATATATAATTTCATAGTGTTTTCATGAGTTGTCTAGATATTTTGCAATTTTTCGAAATTTTTTCGAACGAAATAATTAAATCTAAACTCACCATTGCTCAAATCTAGATTCTCCTGCGGATCGTGGAACGACAGCTCGCTCTGCCCCGTAATGCTGTTCCTGTTCTCATTGCAGCTATTGCACGAGGTGGCGCTGCTGGATGAAGTCATCCCCCTGTTTTTCCTTCGTCCCGAACGCCCCAGAGTGTTGTTCATCATTGCTTTTTTAGTGCTGGCGTAGATGGCTTCACCTGTTGACATATTACATAATGTAAATTAACACTGCGTGCAGATATAATCTAATCCCCCCACCCCGCAACTGCCGGAAGGGAGTTCGAGGTTGATGCACGGAGTGATCATCGAGATGTTTATGTTTGTTTACAGTTGGCGAATCTTGGAGGTGGCCTTGGAAGAGCCTACGAACCAACATCTGGATGTGTTTCATTATTCAACATGACGATTTTTGATTTCACTTTCATACTAGGTACCTACTTGAGTCTGACATCTCAGTATTGTTGCAATTCAATGTATAAGATTAAGAGTAAGTATATTCATGTTAGCATACAACAAGTATGTAACGGATGTTTTTTTAGAGCTATAGAACTTTAAATTGCAATAAAACAACGATGGATTATTCGATTGACATGAATTTTATTTATCTGCAAGTTAATCTTGTGGCATTACATTTTAAATATGATTTCTGGCATATGACCGCCACGGCTGGCTCGGATGTAGTCCAATCTGGACGTCCAATTTTCGATGACTTTTTCCAACATTTGTGGCCGCATATCGGCAATAACACGGCGAATGTTGTGTTCCAAATGGTCAAGGGTTTGTGGCTTATCCGCATAGACCAATGACTTTACATAGCTCCACAGAAAGTAGTCTAGCGATGTAAAATCACAAGATCTTGGAGGCCAATTCACAGGTCCAAAACGTGAAATTAGGCGGTCACAAAATGTGTATTTCAATAAATCGATTATGGCACGAGCTGTGTGACATGTTGCGCCGTCTTGTTGGAACCACAGCTCCTGGACATCTTGGTTGTTCAATTCAGGAATGAAAAAGTTAGTAATCATGGCTTTATACAGATCACCATTGACTGTAACGTTCTGGCCATCATCGTTTTTGAAGAAGTACGGACCAATGATTCCACCAGCCCATAAAGCGCACCAAACAGTCAGTTTTTCGGTGTGAATGTAACGGTGTTTCGACATACACTTGAGGATTAGCTCCACTCATAATGCGGCAGTTCTGTTTGTTGACGTAGCAATTCAACCAGAAGTGCGCTGCATCGCTAAACGCGATACGTATTCCGCACAGAATCATTATTTTCGAAATAAAATTGCACTATTTGCAAGCATTCTTCAGCCGTGAGTCTATTCATGATTGCCAAACCAAACTGAGTATAAATCACTTGACAGCTTTCGAATCGGTCGCTATTTCGAACAGTAATGCCAACTTAAAGTTATATACCTCGAAAAAAAACACCTTATAGTAGTAACTTTGTGAATTAGGAAAATACCCAATAAAGAAATTTTTTCAGAGAAATGCAAGGATCCATCAAGGAGCATCTAGAGAATTGGAAAGATAGTGTTTTAGATCAAGAAAGTGATGGTAACTACTCAATATTATGAAAATCTCAAGAAAATGGTGAATACTTCTCGTTATCATAGAAACCTAGATGATCTCAATCCTAGACAAAACCGAACAGAATCTCATTCAATATTTTCCGTTTTCCTTCGGGATTCCTCCATTATTCCCCATATCCCACCCCGTTGATCGAAAATACCGTTCAGAATTAATTCAACAATCATAAATAAAGGACCCACACCCGCACATACCGTTCGTTCCTCTCAGTCTGTCTTGGGGGGCGGCGTAGTGAATTCTTCGGCTATTGGTATTTTCCAAAGGAAACGGAGATGCTTGTCGAAGTTGCAGCGGAGCGGGGGACCTGGGGGATGCCGCCGTGGGCGGCGGTGTGGGGAACGGAGTCGTGGGGTTGTCTGTTGTCGCAGCATCCTCGGTTTCGTCGGATCTGTAGGATCGTTCAAGACCTGGAACAAAAATGATAGGTGTCAATTTTGTTATTCTGCTGATTGATTCTACACTGCGCAAAAGAATTAACGCACATTATTGAAATCTCGAATTTATTCTACAACTGAAGGTATTCTCAATGATAATTATTTTTATCAGAATTATGCATGCATATGTTATCCACTTTCAACGTTTTTCTTCAATACAGATGTTTTTTCCCAGCAGGAATAAAAAAAGATGAGATTATCAGATTTTGAATGTATTGACTCCATTCTGAAATCAGTTGTTCTCGATCAATTCTAGTGATCAATAGTTTTTATTTCGTTTGATTTTCTACACTCGATCGCTATGCAACGCGAAACACGCAATTTGACCCAAGAGGAATGTGCCCAAGCGGTAGTTTTGCGAGGGGTGAACATACACAAGAATTGCAGAAAGGTTTGGAGTTTCCCATACAAGTGTGTCCAGAATGTTGCAGCGATTCAGAGAGACAAGTGTGAATGTCCGAAGACCAGGACAGGGTAGACCACAGGTAACAACTGCCATTCAAGAACGTTACTTGATAGTTTCTTCGTTGAGACAACGGTTTGCAACCGCTCACCTCCTTCAAAATCAGCTTGAGCAAACTCATGGGGTGCAAATTAGCACTCAGACAATAAGAAATCGCCTCAGAGAATATGATTTAAGGCCTCGTGTCGCGGCAAGAGGCCTGGCTCTTACCCCAGCCCATCGAAGGGCGCGTTTGGATTTTGCGAGAGAGCATATCCATTGGGAAGAGGCTGATTGGGAAAGAGTTCTTTTCACAGATGAGTCTAGATTCTGCCTCTACCATTGTGATCGACGTTCCCTTGTATACAGACGTCCACATGAAAGATATGCTGAGCACTCTTTCCCAATCAGCCACTTCCCAATGTCCCAATGGTATGTGATCTTAGAGCATGACAATGCTCGACCCCATGTTGCGAAAGTGATCAAGACATACTTGGAAACGTTGAAATGGGATGTCTTATCCCACGGCCTGGCTGACCAGTACTTCCGGTCTCATGAAGAAGTAAAAAATTGGAGGATTAATTCATGGGTCGCTTTAAAAGATGATCAATTTTTTCAATACGGGATTCGTACGCTGCCGAAAGATGAAAGAAAGTATAAGTGGCCAGCGATGGACAATACTTTGAATCATAAATGTTTTTCACAATAAAATCTCGAATTTCGGAAAAAACCGGCGGAAGCAAAGCCTTTGTATATATTGGCCATCACTGTATGACAATTCTTAGTCTTTTGATTTATCTTCTCTTTTCGTGATGTCTTTATCAATTATAATGAATTGCTTCAAAAAAAAGTTGTCAAATCGTATTTATAAGAAATGTGGAAGTTTTTTCAGCAATATCTTTTTAGTAATTGATTGAAAGGTATTCAAATTTTTTGTTTTTCTTAGGATATAAATTTTTCTTATTTACTAACATGGTGTCTATTTATTTCACATCATGTCCATTATTTATCGCTATTTGATTGATTTTGTTGAGTATTGGTATTACAAAATGACTTTCTTTCAATATTATTTCAATGGTTTTTATCAAATAACGGCTGATCAATATCATTGGATTTTGTTCACGCGGCATTCAAGATCAGAACCTATCCTGAAAATTTCAGGTTACTATGTTTTTATTGTTAGATAGTTTACAGCTCGACCGGACGGACGGGCAGAATTGAATTTGACCACGAAGTCGGATTCCGATATAACATTAATGGTATTTTCAAATCGAGTGTTCTTTCGCTACAATCTATGAATCAAATCTTCAATTTTAAACTCGATTCATTCGCAAACTTTCCACCCTACGAGTTTTCCAATTTTCCGCAAGCTCATGAAAATAAATTCCTCCTTATTGAATTCGCATATATTACAATAACAAGCTCATCATCTCCGAGCAATCTTATTTTCCGATACAGGTGGAAAGCCGAGGGGTTGCCGGGGGCGGTAACCAAGGGTAGGTTCCTGATTTAGGGGGACCGGTAGGCATATTTACATGTGAAAGATATATTAAATTAAGATCGGGGCGAGTAGTATAAGTTTAGATTAAGTTTCTGCACCAGGCGAGGACTTGCACAAGAGCCTCGTCCGCAACGGCTATAGAACTCAAGATTGAATATGAAATTTTAATAAGGTAATTTTGCGGGGGCTTCATGTTTGCCGTCTTGCCGACTCGTCATCTCACGTTGAGGGAGGAGATCGTGCCTCGCATCCAGGGGCGTGGCCGGAACAAGGATCGAAAGGTACGAAAATGTTCCAAAAGAGTAATTTGATGATGAGTTATACTTTCTGAGCGAGTTACTTCAGATATTTAGTTACTCTTATTGAAAAGAGAATACAACTTATCTCATGTTACATTTTTGGATGCGCTGGTATACTGATGTAACATTTAACTAATGACACAAAAATACTTGAAAAGACGTAAACTAAACCACGACTAAATTCATAAATGCAAAATGGATTGGCACAAGCCTATTTGAATGGACAAGGGATATTTGATATTAATAGATTTGCGAAATCGGAATGTATAAGAGTTTCTGTTTTTTAATTCATTATTGTTACACTTTAAGAGAATATAGGTATCTAATTTTTCAAAAAATCAAAATTAATTGATCTGTTTAGCGGCAAATAACTCGATTAGCTTTCGAAGCCAACAGACTTTCTAGAAAAGGAGCACACATTTCATTCATTGACCCAGAACCTTTCAGTGGCATAGGTCAAAAGGTACCTACAAAAAAGAGATTTAGAAGAAGTAAAAAACCGAGGGAGAAACACTCTAGCTGAATCTTTGCGAATTGGATCATTCCAAAAAGTTTCTTCGAATTTGATTCTGCTAGATGTAAAAAGTAACGGGTGTGTTTTTTCGAGGTATATAACTTTAATTTTGCATTACTGTTCAAGATGGCGACCGATTTAAAAGCTGTCAAGTGATTTATTCTCAGTTTGGTTTGGCAATTCATCATGAATAGACTCACGCCTGAACAACGCTTGCAAATAGTGCAATTTTATTTCGAAAATAATAGTTCTCTGCGGAATACGTATCGCGCACTACGTCGTTTTTATTTTGTTTAGCGATGAAGCGCACTTCTGGTTGAATGGCTACGTCAACCAACAAAACTGCCGCATTTGGAGTGAAGCTTATCCTCAAGGGTATGTCAAAACACCGTTACATCCAGAAAAACTGACTGTTTGGTGCGCTTTATGGGCTGGTGGAATCATTGGTCCGTACTTCTTAATAAACGATGATGGCCAGAACGTTACAGTCAATGGTGATCGGTATAGAGCCATGATTACTAACTTTTTCATTTCTGAATTGAACAACCATGAAGTCCAGGAGCTGTGGTTCCAACAAGACGGCGCAACATGTCACACAGCTCGTGCCACAATCGATTTATTGAAAGACACGTTTGGTGACCGCCTAATTTCACGTTTTGGACCTGTGAATTGGCCTCCAAGATCTTGTGATTTAACACCGCTAGACTACTTTCTGTGGGGTTATGTAAAGTCATTGGTCTATGCGGATAAGCCACAAACCCTTGACCATTTGGAAGACAACATTCGCCGTTTATTGCCGATATACGGCCACAAATGTTGGAAAAAGTCATCGAAAATTGGACTACATCCGAGCCAGCCGTGGCGATCATATGCCAGAAATCATATTTAAAATGTAATGCCACAAGATTATCTTGCGGATAAATAAAATTCATGTCAATCGAATAATCCATCGTTGTTTTATTGTTCTATAGCTCTAAAAAAACACCCTTTACTATCTAAGATATAGTAACTAAGCTGCTCTAAAGTAACGGAGTTACTGTAAAATAATTTGACATAATTTTTTGAAAGCTTCCACTGTCATTCAGATAATATGTTCCACCAACGAAAGAAAAAAAAAACTCTACTTCCAGTTCCGAGCAGAGTTCATCCCAGTCCACGCCAATGGTTCTTCCGCTCCAGATGACTCCATCTTCGCCGTCTCTGATGCTCACTTAGCTGACTTTAAATGTAATTATGGAGAAATTTTACCGGTAATTATGAATTGGGCCCTCTATTGCACACCTCCCGTAGCAATTTTATCAGGAACACAATCTCTGATGAATTTTGTTTCTGGCTATGTTAATCGGCCGAGTATGAAACGTAGTTGGGCGAGTGCGAAGCAGCCGTCTTTGATGCCACGTTGGGGTAATTTCACTCTTCGCAGATCACAGAGCACTCGATGGTTTGGGAGCTTGCCGTTCTTCTCGAAGAGTTTGATTGGGGGGAATTATGGATCTGTTTCCGACCGCGGTGAATATTCAGATTGTTCGTGTACGTATTGTAATTCGGATATTGGTTTTCTGGCAATAAATACGCTATACCCTCAGAAAATATGCGGTATTCACTACAGTGGACTGGAATTGTACATTGTGTATCGCCTAATTTTCCAGACGACAATGTGGATTTTGTCCGAGGACAACAAACGCGGATATTTAGGAATTTGCTTTCAGTTCGAAGTACATACACTATTTCACTATATTTTGGAAATGGCAATCAATATTATCATCAATTAATATTAATTTAATATTTTAAAATAAAGGGTGTTTTTTTAGAGCTATAGAACTTTGAATTGCAATAAAACAACGATTGATTATTCGATTGATATTAATTTTATTTATCCGCAAGATTGTGGCATTACATTGCAAATATGATTTTTGGCATATGACCGCCATTGCTGGCTCGGATGTAGTCCAATCTGGACGTCCAATTTTCGATGACTTTTCCCAACATTTGTGGCCGTATATTCCAACATTTGTGGCCGTATATCGACAATAACACGGCGAATGTTGTCTTCCAAATGGTCAAGGGTTTGTGGCTTATCCGCATAGACCAATGACTTTACATATCCTAACAGAAAGTAGTCTAACGGTGTTAAATCACAAGATCTTGGAGGCAAATTCACAGGTCACCAAACGTGTCTTTCAATAAATCGATTGTGGCACGAGCTGTGTGACATGTTGCGCCGTCTTGTTGGAACCACAGCTCCTGGATATCATGGTTGTTCAATTCAGGAATGAAAAAGTTAGTAATCATGGCTCTATATCGATCACCATTGACTGTAACGTTCTGGCCATCATCGTTTTTGAAGAAGTACGGACCAATGATTCCATCCAGAAAGCGCACCAAACATTCAGTTTTTCTGGATGTAACGCTGTGTCGATATACACTTGAGGACAAGCTTCATTCCAAATGCGGCAGTTTTGTTTGTTGACGTAGCCATTCAACCAGAGGTGTGCTTCATCGCTGAACAAAATTTGCTTATGAAAATCGGGAACAACGGCAATCTCATGTTGGGCCTATTCGACGAATCTACGCCTTACTTGATGATCGTTTGGCTTCAATTTTTGCACGAGTTGGATTTTGTAAGCACGCAAACCAAGATCCTTCCGCAAAATCTTCCATAAAGTGGATGGACACAGATCCAATTCCTGTGCTCGATGGCGGATAGACTCATTCAGGTCTTCCTCAATACTACACTCTACAGCAGCAATAGCTCCTTCTGTACGCACCGTACGGCGTCTCTGGGGATGCGAGTTATCAATAAGAGTAAACGTGGTGTGAAAACGTTCCAAGGTTAATCGAATTAACTGCTCTGATGGACGATTTTGTGGACGATAGAATGGACGTAGTGCGTGATACGTATTCCGCACAGAACCATTATTTTCGAAATGAAATTGCACTATTTGCAGACGTTGTTCAGGCCTGAGTCTATTCAAGATGAATTGCCTAACCAAACTGAGAATAAATCACTTGACAGCTGTTAAATCGGTCTCCTTCTTGAACAGAAATGCCAACTGAAAGTTATATACCTCGAAAAAAAACACCCGTTACATTTGGATTTCTTTCAGTGTGGTCGAAACGGAGTTGAACAGAAATATTTCGTAGGGTCGAGGAGAAACATAGTCATGTGATTGGTTGGCAAAGCGTGAGTCTTTATTGAGTTGCCAGGATGCTTCTTAGGATACAAGTCTTATGACCTTTTTTCCATATCTGTTGCTATTATTGGGTCTGATTTTTTCAAAGAATAATGATGGCTTTAACGTCAACTTTAACTGGCACTGTGACGTACCTACTGGGGAAGTTGATGTGTTTAAAAATCTAGGAATTCGTTGGAAAACACGAGGATCAACAAATTGGTGTTACAGAACAAAAAAACCTCGTCCACATCCTATATTTCAGAAAATGTTCCTCGGCTACGTGATCTTATTGTACGACTAGCTGGCACCCGTACCTTCCAGATTTAAACCCTAGTCATTTTCACTTTTGGTTTTGCCTTGAAGCTGAGCTTTCAAAACCTCATCCAAAGACACTGGACAATCTAAAGGTAGCAACTGAGGAAGAAATCCCCTGGACTAAAGGGCGCACCGCCACTGTAATGCCGTATTTCCTGTTTCGCAATCGAATTTCCCCCCCTCTCCCTTCCTTAACGAACGCAGAGAAAACAAATTAAGCCAGTAATTATCGATACGGCCGTTCCACAAAACAGGAATTCCGTCGTGAAAAAGAGAACAAACACCATTTCTCGAACAAATAGAGGCTCAAATACAGGCGCGGGCTACTCTGTTGGTTTTGCGGCGTAAAAAATAATTAGTGTTGACGTTAAGTGCTCACGGTGGATTACAAATGTAATGGGCTTTCTACGTCTGAAAGTTCAAAAACCTTTTAAGGGGACTGTTGACTTTGTATTCCTGATACGGCTCTGTAAGACGAGGGGGGAAAGGAACTGCGTTTGAACATCGTGAATGGAGAGAGTGAGACTGAAAGTGAAATGGGGTTAGGCGTAGTTTTTTTTTTCTTGTTCGCTAGATAATAGAGGATGACTGCGGAGTGTCTGATACTGTTGGGAGTAGCAAATTACTGTGAGGGTTTGGTTGATACCAATAAATTGAAATACGATTTGACTTTTGAATGAAGAAAATTATTCGTTCTAATTCTGTTGCAAATTCATTAATTTTGCCATACCTTCTGAAACAATATCTCAGTTTCACACAGATTTCAGGATCATGTAGTATGTATCAGTATGAAGAACCTGTATATTTTCATACTGGAGACGACAAGGTCCGTATAACCAAACACCATCTTAAAATATAAATATATTCACTATGTTTACCCTTGTCGATCGTGTTGTATTTATCAACTCGCAAGGTTGTTGTGAATATACAATATAAATAGTAAATATATATCATGTCGCTAGATACATAAAGTAGTAAAAATGATCTTATTCAATAGTAGTCTGTAATTTATTCATTTGATGCTCACATTCTTGAATTACATCATGTGAGTTTTCATCTGTGATCAGTACAGTGTGCAGTAAAAAATAAATACCCTTTGATGAGTCTGGAGAGTATTAATTAACCATTCCTTTAACTGTATAACGATTGGCCGAACCTACCCTAGCTGGGTACATCACATGGTGATCCTGCCAGTCCTATGCAGTTAGATCATCACAATCAGGAAAAATTGAACTTTCAAAAAATGGCACAGAAATCTAGTGTTACCATTAGAAAAAACATAACTTTGGGTCATAGCTCCGTGATTAAAAACTATTTTGAAAAGACGAGCACGCCACTGGATTCTACGTAAAAAAGTGCCTGTATAATGTTTTAATTTCAGAGCTCTATCATCAGTATTAGCGGATATATGAATGTTTTTCGATATCGCCATTTTTCCAATTTTCGCTTATAACTCGAAAACAAAAGAAGGTGGCCAAAAATGAATACTACCCTTGTTAGTTTCTCTGAAAAAGAGACGTGAATGGGGTATCAGATTTTGTCTATCCCTTCTGGTTTGAATGTTGTAGTGCTAAAACATCGAAATTTGCCCACCCTGTACAGGATATGCAGGTCTCAAAAAAAAAAAAATATTTTGCACGTTACTGCTTTCACTCTGAAAAAGAATGATTTTTGAAATTTTCATTCAAATTGATTGTCTTGATATTTTTTCATTCGAAGAACGATTATTTATGAAAAAATAAAAAACATAACTTGTATTCAATTTTTTCAGTGGTTGATGAATTTGACGACTTAATTGAAAAAAAATACTATTGATTTCCTCGAACAAAAACGAAAATAATTCAGATTAGCTGTTGAAAATAATTACTTCAAACACAAATTGTTAAAATTATGATGAAAAAATTATTTTTCTTGAAACTCAAACACCCTGTAGCCCAAAAGTGGAATAGGTTCAGTATCTAGTTTATAGAAAATTTATCCTTATAAAGTTGTTTTCTTCGAAAGAACTTACTACATATAATAATTGTTCTGAATACTCACCGATTGGTTTATTCCTCATTATGAGAAAGCTTTTCGTCCTTATAAACTTCGATTCATTATTTTCCTACAGAACTTCTTGGTATGTTATTTTCGTCATCACTGATGGACACTGAGAGTTAGCAATTGACTGATGGGACATCATAAATATATAACGAACAATATACCTACATATTCAGTATCATAGGATTTGATGAAGTATTTCATAATATCAAACGTAACTTGAATGAAAAATGTGCATAAAATACCTTAGAAATAACTAACTGGTGAAGAATACATTAATTCACGTGAATATTCACGTATTTTTGTAAGTCAGTCTCATACACTACTTAATTAATCAATCTGCCAATAAACATAGATTTGTAGGCGGGGTTTAGGCATTGCTTCAATCTATGATCGAGAGTATCTACAGAAGTCATGTCAATCGATGACGTAACAAAGGAATTCAATCACAGAGGGTTTTGGATTCTAACTTCTGTAAATACTCTCGATCATAGATTGAAGGAATCCCAAAACCCCGCCCACAAATCTATGTTTATTGGCCGATTGTATAATTAAGTAGTCTATGACACTGACTTGCAGAAATACGTGAATATTCACGTGAATTAATGTATTCTTCACCAGTTAGTTATTTCTAAGGTATCTATATTATGCACATTTTTCATGCAAGTTACGTTTGATATTATGAATTATTTCATAAAATGCTATAATGATACTGAATATTTAGGTATATTGTTTGTTATAGATTTATGATGTCCCATCAGTCAATTGCTAACTCTCAGTATCCATCAGTGATGACGAAAATAACATACCAAGAAGTTTTGTAGGAAAATAATGAATCGAAGTTTATAATGACGAAAAGCTTTTTCATAATGAGGAATAAACCAACCGGTGAGTATTCAGAACAATTATTATATGTAGTAAGTTCATTCAAAGAAAACAACTTTATAAGGATAAATTTACTGTAAACTAGATATTGAACCTATTCACTTTTGGGCTACAGGGTGTTTGAGTTTCCAGAAAAATAATTTTTTCATCATAATTTTAACAATTTGTGTTTGCAGTATTTATTTTCAACAGCTTATCTGAATTATTTTCGTTTTTGTTCGAGGAAATGAATAGTAAGTATTATTTTTTCAATTAAGTCGTCAAATTCATCAACCACTGAAAAAATTGAATACAAGTTATGTTTTTTATTTTTTCATAAAAAATCGTTCTTCGAATGAACTTTTGCTGTTATATTTATAATATTTCATTTCGCCTTCAAAGATATCTACCTTAATCAGAAGTACCTTATTCTCAGTGCCCTTTTTGAGGTCACCCAGTTTTCTAGCCCGAACTCCCCAAATGTTTTCCAATCGATCAGTCCAGAAATAAGGACCTCAGACGAAATTCGAACTAGTCGTTAAAGCAAAGCTCAGAGCTCTGGGATAAATAGGTCGAACAAGAAGAGAAATCAAATTTTCAGGGGAGAGCCAGCCATTCATATGTGATCAGAAGAAGGAGGTGATTTATTTTCCCGAAGATCCTCCAGAGGGTTGGCCTGCGAATCTGATGCCCCGGGAAAACTAAAGTTTGCGACTTGGGAAAAATGTTTCCCGTAACAAGGTAACTTCGGAGCCTGGACTCTGTTAAATCACATTTTTTATGAATGGATATTTGAAGAAGGACGGAAAACATTGAATAATTTAATATTTCGGGCGTGGGAGACAGATTTTGTGCTCTCTATGAACGAAAGTATACCGAGGGAATAGATAGGGGAATTTGTAATGAAAGAGACACGAACTGATGTAACCAATGAGAGACATTCGTGCAGAAATTGACACTTTTCATATCATTGTAGGATCCAGTTATTGTTCCCTGTAAATAATTGAGATGGTCAACCAGATGCTTGGAGACATATTAGTTTCTTCGAGTGTCGAGGGCATGACAGTTTCAATGAATTTACAGGGAACGAATTGTGATTGTACATATAATGTAAAAAGGATGTGTTATTCTTCGAGGTGTCGAAGATATGTCATGGAGTTGTAAATCTTGAAGAGATTTACTGGGGGGTTGTGGAAGTTCGAAGACAATACGGTCGTACCAGATGGGTCACATCTGTGTATCAGGTTCTAGTCCTTCGAGAATATTCGATTTCCAGGAATCCGCGAAGATCTTTGCGTGCGGTACGGCAAAATTCTTATTGGACTAAGGGATGGTACTTTCCCTAAGGGTGTGGTCAAGCCGAAAGAAGGGAGGTCGATATTCGAGACAGGGTATGTTCCAATCGGCAGAGAGACAGTTCAAGTTGAGACGAAGACGAGTAAAGTTCGGTCGGTCAACCTAAGTCGAAGTAAGAGTAAGTCTAGTCGGTTGAAACTTAAGACGTAAGACGAAAAGACGGTTCGCGGACTAGATTAAGACGAGTCGTGAACGAATCAAAGACGAGACCACCGAAACTTGTAATAAGACAGAGACGTGATATTCGAAGACGCTTCGAGTAATTAAAACTAGAGTTAAAGACGAAATTCAGTACCGTAGTGAGAAACTTGTTATTAGGACGTTATTAGGATCTTCTCAATACTGAGTTCGTACTGTATAATTGTGGCTTTGTGAATAGATGTAAATAATTCAAAAGAGTTTAATTATTGCAAATCCAACAAAGTCACGGAGAAAAAGACGAAAGGTCAGGTAATCGAATCATACCTCTAGACGATCGATTAACTAAGCCTACATCATTGTACCTTCTCACAGAGTGTCAGAAGCTGACATCAGAATAAACTGCCAGTAAATTTGGGAATATGGCATTAATTTGCGTCTACTCTTCAATTTTCTTTCGAAATATGCATATGTAGAGTATTTTAGATTAATATAGTAAGATTTCAGAGAAGTAATGTGTTCACAATAACAAAAATACTAGCGTTTGTGCCTTCATTTTGCAATTAACCACCTACCGAATTCCAAATTGATTGAATCGATATTTAAATTGAAGATTAAATTCAGAGGGCATAAAATAGTAACTACTAGATTTGGCCAGATTTGGCATATGACGTTTCTAGGTCTTTCCTCTCGGAAGTTTTGATGCCTTGTACTTATTCTGTTTAGCACGAAATGAGCAATGGTTATTTGTGTTACTAGGCAGCAAATTAGTAGATTGATTACAGCGGCTTTTTCTTCGGTGGTTCATAATGATATATGTAGGAAAGCTATTGTATTTGCAAATTATTACTATTCCCACAATTGTTGGAATGCTTGGTTGCTATGGAAATATATATGTCTATAATAACTATAGCTTGACAACTTAAGAAAGGTCTGACAGTTTTGTGGACTGATATCGGTAGTGAAAAAATGTGGAATGTTTTATTCCCATTGAGAATAATCATTCTGGTGCCTAGATGGGAAAAGTACTATGTACTTTGCTGATTGATATGTATCTGCAAAATTTATATTTGCAGTCAATTGGAGAAGATAGTTGTTTGTTTTACTAGGCACAAAGTAGTTAATTGACTGCGGCGGTTGATAGTTCATAGAAATTCAGCCAGGGCAATCAATTTACTTTGCTGCCGAGTTGAAGATATAATTTTTTCTTCGGTTGTTTATATGTAAGAAATTGTATTTGTAAATCATTACAATTCACACTCTTGTTGAAATATTTGGTTGCTATGGAAATGTATATGTCCATTGCTTAATAACATATGAAAGTTCTGAAGATTCGTGGAAAAATATGGGTTGTCAAAAAATGTCAAATGTTTTACTTCCATTGAGAATGAACATTTTGCTGCCATAGGCAGGAAAGTCCTTACTTTGCTGTCTAGGCAGGAAAAGTAATACTTTGCGATTGATATCTGCAAAATTAATATTTACTTTCAATCGAAGAAGAAAATGGTCGTGAATTCGTGGCAAAGTAGCCCACTGTACCCCAAAAATACGCAACCAGATCCGTATTCCCTTTTTACCCCTTCACAACCGTAAAAATTCCAGTCACGTGTTCCCAGTTCGGCGTGTCTCATTCGGTATCATTCCGTCCCGTTGGCCTAATAATATATTAATGTTTCCGGAATAACAAATTCGCGATAGGAAAGCCCACGACGAGCGTTGGAATTCAATTTGTTTTCTAATTCGATGCCGGCAAACCCAATAATCTCCATATCTGCTGCTGTGTCCCCTGCGGAATCGAAAAGTGTGCTCTGCTTCTCTATCCCGACGTCAGGTCGATGTCTTGCCTCGCGGATTTCGCTTTCGGGATCAGAATTAGGAATGCCGGTCTGAGTCAGCCGGTTTGACGTCTGAAAAACAACACGTCAAACTTAGTTTCTGTACGCTCGATCCTGTGGGCCTGCCGTTTCGACACAGTTAATAGTATTTCTCTAATTCTGTGGTTATTCCGTTCATTCTTCCATATCTTGTAGAACAAAATCGTGCGAGAATATATCAGAAACGCACAGTTTTCATGGTTATATTTTATTATTTTATGTTGGTACTCCGAACTTTCCGCCACGGCTTTATCTGTCAATTTATCAATTTGCCTTAAAGAAATCAGTTCTGCCAACCAACATTTTTCAATGCAAAAATCACTAAATTATATTTATGGAAATATTTCATTAATTTCAATGAAAATGCAATGAATTAGAGAAAATAATGTATAATACTCGTACAGAAGGCTCATTCTACCACTCGTTCATTCAAAAACTAGCCACTTCGTGGCTCGTTTTTGAATTTTGAACTCGTGGAAGAATATCAATGCCTTCTGCACTTGTATTATAAATAACTATTCTTGGTGCCGTCGGGCTATAAACACGGTAACCTCAGAAATAAGAAATAATAGACTTACCTATAGGATTGGAATTTTCCGGATACGCTTGAAAACCGTGTATGACAGTTGAATTCGTAAACTGACTAAAGATACTCGGAGTTATAGTCCAATATTTGGAAAAATATGAATTGCATGAATCTGAATCTTAACACTAAGTTGTAAAACAAAAACACGAAGACTTGTTCAGAGTTAACCGAAATTTGGTGACAATGATTGTCACCGCGATCTTATGGTCTAATGTCACCCCATCAGAGCAATTCTCGCCATTAGTTGTCGGACTCTACAGCTCGCCCTCCAGTTCTAGCGTTCTGATGAACTCCAGTCTTCAAGAAGGTTACTACATCACTTCTACAAGTCTCTTGACCAAAGCATTTTCGCGTAGGATAGTGATTGCAAGGCTTTTCGTTACCAGGTGTTTTTTTCCTTTCCTCCACAGAATCTGCACACTTCGTTTTCTGCTAGACTCATTCACATGTCATGAGGTGTTTCCTGAGGCGTAATCTGGGAAAGTCTCTTTTTTTATGAGGCGTCACTTGACATGTAACATCAAAAGCTAGCGAGCATTCAGTTCGTTATTTGACACATTAATGGGGTGAAAATCAAATTGAAATATAGATAATTCAGAATATTATTGTAATTTAATGCTCGTCTGTGAACCGATCTTCCATCACATTGTCTGTATTTCTCAAATCTTGAACGGAGAAAATCCGACTAAGGATTCCGAAATTATGTATTGATATTAATTTATAACTTGCAAGTTCGATCTAGGGAAAAATTCGTATTTTGATATAAAATGACACGACGTTGAAGCCTCATGTGAAATTGAATTGAATTGAAACTTCAACGTGGAAGTATGGCCCGGATATCCCCATGATTTTTTGCGTCAGTCACAATGCGATGTAGAAATCCCTTCCGTCTTCGCTTTGTAAGCAGCTGTGCACAAGCAAACAAACGCCGTTCAACATTTCTTGTCTTCACGTACGGCACCCAAATTCCTTGTTTCTGAATCATTCCCAAGACTCTCAGGCGTTTTGAAATGACTTGTTGTGTCACTCTCAATGATCCTGACAATTATTGTTGTGTTTGACACGAGTTTTGATCAAGTCATTCCCTCAATTCTGCATATTCGAAAACCTTCTCTCTTCCACCGCCATGCTGGTTTTCGACATAGTCTCACCATAGGTATTTGACAGTAGATTTCTTCATATTGTAGCGGAAAATTAAAATCGAGAGACGAGAATTTGGCTCGTAAGTTGACCTGTTTAATCGAGAATAACTTTATGATGCAGACACAAATCGACTAATATTTCGATGGCGTTATGTTCACAAATGCCTAATCTTATTCTATGACATCTACAATCTATTTATTTCGACTACCACTTTTCGCTACAGGCAAGTTATACACCAAATAATAATAATTCTGTAACAACAGATCTAACCGAGTTTAGATTTTGCAAGTAAATATAAAATGACAATTTGCAAAATTGCGTGTTGACTTCGCCATTAAAATTATAAAATACAAAATTCAATAATAATATAAAAAATAAAAGAAAAACAGTTACGTAAACTCAGAAACTTTTGAACGCTCGTTCGTTCATGTGTCAATTGCGCCTTTGGAGACCACATAATTTCATTTTGATATTTATGAGATGCGTTATCTATTTATCACATCTCCAAGAACGCAATGGGTTCTTGAAAAAAGCTCCTGACTTTACGGAAGCGCTTTCCTCTTTTTTTCAACTCAATTAGTGCTAGGTTATCTCTGAATAACTACCCAAAAGTAGATTTGCCATCAGTGCTCAGCTAGAATTTTCATTAGAATTCGTTCGACCGAATTGGATCTTCGGCAATCTCACCTCAAGAACGATTTCTATTTTTTCCTCCTCACGACTGTCCGTCGTCCTTCATGCGTTTGCTCACAATTTCCTGTACGCCTCATCAATCTTTGACGAAAGGTTTCGTTTCGGCAAGAGGAAAGAAAATTATATGTCCAGATTCTGTGTTCACATCGTGTAGGCTTCCTTTTCATTAAGTATCCTGGATCAAGGTAGTAAATCTCCGAGGGTTCTTCGCCAATCAATCAAATGGCATCCAACTTATTCCCGCGATCTTATCGGGAAAAAGGTCACACAGCCTTTCGTCGCAACACAGCTCCGTACTAGGCCCAAGACACAATCATTTTAGAATGGGCTTTTTAACAGTATAAAAAAGACTACTGTCTCAGCTTCTAACCCAGATTAGACGTAAAATAGATAAATTTGATGGAAGAGAGATATCTTTCGAGAGTTTGAAATGATCATATTTTCTCATAGAAAACTCATTGGAAACATTGAATTCCAACCTAAACCAAAATTGGTATAGTTAGAATGTCATCTTAACAGAAAAAAAACGAAGGATTTGGTATTGGACTCTCGATTTTGGTTCACTATTTTCGATAATGAAAAAATGAAATCGATCAAAATCAAAATCCCTTGAAAATAAAAAAAAATCGTCTGCCCGCCGTCCAAAGCTTTTGGGAAACAAAAAGGAACATAATGCCATGAATTCATAAATTTATAAAACAAATAATCATGGTACAAATTGAAAAAAAATATTTCTCGGATAATCAACAATAAACAGGTTGTCCCGTAAAGACCACGTCAAACCGAGGGAGAATGTAGATCGAAGGATAACCCACCTGCTATGACAAAATTCCCATTATAAATGTCTTACCGTTTTCAAGATATTTTTTTTTTTGGAAAATAATGAATTTTTGCCCCTTTCAATAGTTTTGTCCTTACGGTTGGTACAATTTCACACTTTTTTTCAGTAAAATATTGCTGAAGAATTATTTTAACGTTCACATTAAAAACATCCTCCGAACATTTCAAAGGGGGCTATGAGAGATATTTTTATTGGAAATTTTGGTAGTGGATTATTTTGTTCATGAAGTTTAGCCCATCGTAGTGGAACCAAAATGTACCGAGCTACTACTGCACATTACACCAATGAATTGTCTATTTTATTGTGATTTCAAAAAGGTATCACACAGTCACAAGTCATTTGTTATTCAAAGAAAAAAGATATGGCTGTTTTTATCCAAATGGGTACGTTTCTGACAAAATCAAGTTTGTCAATTCTGTTAAGAAATCTTCGATGTTGCATTACTTAGTGAACAATGACAATTGTTTATGTGCGAAAATATTACTCGCATAATTATTCACCTCAACGAAATTCAATTTGCCGGCAAATTTTGCGAAAACATCATGCAGATCCAGATTTTTTTAATAAGATCATTTGGAGCGACGAGTCTTCCTGTACCAAGGATGGGTACATGATTCTTCACAATTTGCATAGCTGGAATATCATAAATCCACACGAGGTGACTGAAGATAGATAACGCAATATCGATTCAAGATCAATTTATGGACTGGAATATTTAATCGCCTTCAGAGTTCTTATGAACTCCAGTGTCTTGAATGTCTTCAGGGAAGTTACTTCGTCACTTCTTCAAGTATCTTGTTCAAAGAATTTTTGTGTTTAACTAGCGATAGCTAGGCATTCTATCATTAGAATATCCGGAATTTCTCCCTCCTTCTCCTCCTGACAGAATCTGCACTCGTCGTTTTCCACTAGACACATTCCTATGAGGTAGGTGCTTTCTGAGGCGGCAATGCCCTGTAAGGAATCCAGTGAGGAGGTGCAGTATATCCTTACTAAGATCCACATAGTTCGAAATATGTATCAAAGTTTCCAAGAAACTTTTTGATATAATCTACCCAGGAAGATTCCGCAATTCACATAAAATAAACGATAAAAATGATAATGAATAATCTCATCGAACCTCCGTAATCCACGAGCTATCGATCTCGCTCTCAATCCACCCAAACTTTTCCGCTCCGTCGCGACGGAGATTTGTTAGTATCCTTTACAATTTCTATAGGAAAGAACCATTAAAACAAATATTTTTATGCAATAATAGTTATTTACACTACAGGGTGTTCCTGAATTGGAGTTACAAAAAAAAATGAGAGACTACTATAATATAATTTTAAGAATTTGTCAATAGTAACCCAAGCTATCTCAGTAAGTAGTACTTATTTTATTTCATTCAAATCAAATGATTTTTTCCAATAAATCAATATTAGTGTTGGGTTCTGAATTTTCGAAAACTTTATTTTGATTTCAGTATGAATGTCATAAAGTTCGAAAACTGCAGCTATAGACATTCTTTAAATTGATATTCATTTAATTTTTGAGTCCTCGTTCCCCGAACAGATACCTCGAATTCTTTATCGTCTAGACAAACATTTAAAACCATTATCGGCTCAAAATTCTAAAATAACAGACAATTTGGCCAAATGATAATCCTCTGTTCCCCTGGAACAAACGAGAAAAAAAATTGCAATCAACACACATTTAACATATTGCATTCAATCCAAATTGAATTATCCTCAGCTTATCTTTTATACTCCTCTGTAACATAATACCTATTTTATCGAATTATATCAAACAAAGCTACGATTTGAATCACTTTTTATCACTAGCAGGCATAAATATGTTATTTAAACAGGTTCTCGAATTCTTATTACGTGAGTTGTAAAGATTACTATTCTCGAATGAAAGAAAATACTGTGACATGTGAGCGATAAGGTAATAAACTCAAACATTACCATAATTCAAGATGACTTTGAAAAAATAATAATAAAAGAGTAGACTAGTTACTATTCTCATAATATAAATATATGTTGATTCAATTATATTTAATTTATTAGTAGTTTTTTTGAATTGTAGTTTTGGGATAATTTTTTCTTTCGGTTGATATAAAAATTTTTGATATTAATGAAATATTAATTCGAGTCAAATATATAAATAAATTATGATAATAAATTAATTTAATCGATTATTACAAAGCGTATTTAGGACGACGCGTCGTCCTAAATACACCCCTGCGCTCCCTTTTTACGCCCATCTTTGTCGCATCTTCTCCCGCCATACAAGTAGCGAAACCAACCGAGAACATCGCCATGGAAACTGGGCAACAGACCCTCTATACGAAAAACACAGACAAGCTGTTGCATCTCCCTATGATGAACATAAGAAACATCGATTTCCGAATCCCGTCGATGGACGCCTCCCGCGCTCCTTCAGGAGGTTTCGATGGTGATGCCAGCCATATGCCGCAGGTTCAAGTGATGACGCGAGATGGGAAGAGGTGGACCGTGATGATTGCCATAGAAACACTCAAGAGATGATTACTTTCGATCCAATAGGCGTGTGCGGTATGTTGATGGCTTAATTGGTGGGATTTTATTTTTTGAGGAAAAATAAGTTGAAAGAGTCTTAGGCGGTTTTGTATCGAGCTGAAACTGATTGGGATGCTTTCCAGATAATACTCGGAATATTCAATGCCAAATCTTGCAATATGATTTTAATTGGGAAAAAATAAAACACGACATGACATCTCATCCTTTTCATTCAGTGATAGGAATTTGCAGTTAAATTGCCAACAGTTTTTATACACAAAACGTCATCCCTTCATTTTCTCATTT
Organism: Harmonia axyridis; assembly: GCF_914767665.1. Lineage (NCBI taxonomy): Eukaryota > Metazoa > Arthropoda > Insecta > Coleoptera > Coccinellidae > Harmonia > Harmonia axyridis. Next base: position 36,535,761 of record NC_059507.1, on the reverse strand, counting down.
TCAAAGGAATGTTATCTGCTTTAGATTATATGAACGACAAATTTCGGGAAGGATTCCCCTAAAAACCTTCCGTACTTATTTGGCAACACACTGTATTACAAATGGATTGCTTGTGCATCCGCAAATCATTTTTACAACTTGAATTTTATCAATTTTCTTTGATTTTGTTGAAATTTGGTATGGTTACCAGGTTTATGTTTTACGGTTTAGGTCGCTGATCTTCATACAATCATGATGAGCTGTTCTATATGTAGGGTTTTCTACAAGATTCAACAATTATTGACAGATGCTCATTGTGCTCGTTCTGATTTTTTTTCTTGTGAACATAGGTCCAATTCGCTTTTGAAAAGAAGAATTTGAAATTATTTATTTTCATGTTTGAAATCAAAGTACATAGGCCATCTATCTAGTTAAGTAGTTAGATATGACAACTAAAGTTTGGGTTGGGATTTTCAACAATGATTTGATACCAGTAGATGTTATAAATGATCATTTAAATACATATTGGTATGGAAATAGTTTGGAGCACAACCGTTTTTACTTCATTATGATCTAGAGCTCAAGACTGTTGGAAATATGTGGTATCAGCACAATGGTGTACTACCACATAGAGAGAAACCAAGTTTCAGCTTGGTTAAATGAAGAAGAATGGGTAGGTTAAGGGGACAAATGTCATAAATACCTCATTCACCGGATCTCAATCCTAGAGATTTTTATTTATGGGGACATATTTATTATTTTAACAAGAAATTTATTTTTTTCTCAAATTCCAGCTATCATCTGTCAACGATTGTCATAGAACTTTTCAGATATGGAGATCCCGATTGGGTCATAAGTGACATCCTAGGAATTTCAGCGTATCTGCAAGAAAAGAATTCCTGGAACTTCATGTAGAATGTATTATACCAATTGATATTGAAAGATAGGTAAAAGAGCTATTGAAGAGATAGATTTTGAGAGATATTGAAGAACAATAAAATTATGACAGCAAAGCAAATTCAAAACCATTCCTGCTTATATTTGAAAATGCTGAAATGATGTCGGGGGGGCTGTAGATTGTTTTAGGTATCTGTGATCCACACGACACTGAAAAATATATGGAAATCAAGTCCAGAATAGAATAAGCATGTAGTAAGTTCATGAAACTAAAAATCATATTATGTGACTGGAGCCTGGATCCTGTTAATTTATTATCGATTGATAAGTTAACTCTCCTCACCATAGTTACCTCTATAGATACTTAAGTGATGAAAAGGAAAAGGTACTGATCGTTAACTTATCAATCAATAATAAATTAGTAGGATCTCAATCTTGGGCACCGTCAGAAGTCATCACAAAAAAATTGGAAGCTTTCGAAATGTAGCTATATAAAAGAATGCTCAGGATACCTTGGATAGCTCATATAACAAATGAAGAATTGCTAGAAAGAATGAAAAAAGACTTGGAAATCGTTTTTACAGTTAAGAGAAGAAAGCTCGAAGACCTGGCCAGACAGACTCTATCAGAATGTACTTCTGTTCTTATGGGCGTACAAAAGTCAGTCCAATATGTGACAACATGGCAGGGTGAGTATTCTGTATTTGATGAATGGCCTGCAACTAGTCCTCTGGTTAATTCCCGCTATCAACTTCAAGGCATTTTTCTGCTTCACAAAAACTCTCTCTGCATCTCGGGATGATCCCCAAAGTATTACACTGTAGACCATACGTCCGTGAAACTGAGCATGGTAGGTAAGTCAGAAAGTCCTCATTTGCATTATCGCAAGAATTGCAGTAGAGAGCTTCTCACATAACCTGTTCACATGCTGCGTCCATGTCAGAATTCCGGTGATTATTACACTGAGTAAGGAACTGCTGTTGAACCATTCAACAGCATTTTGCCTTCGTTTCGTTTTTTTCTTGGAGAAGTTGCTGTGTTTTTCTTTATTTAAAAATGATGTATCATCAGCAAACAATATTTCTTCATCTGCAGCAACATTGCACACCAGATCGTCCATATAAATTAAAAAACAGAACTGGTCCAAGTACAGATCCCTATACACTCAGCAAGTCATAAGACCAGGACTTTATCATAATCAGCAGATGAGTGGAAATGTTCCAACAAACGCCTAATTTTGTTGGCAATATACAAGAATCACCGAGTATAAATCGGGCCAAAATACGAGTCAGCAGTTCGATCGAGTCCCGTAATTAGGCGTATCGTACCTGGGAAACCTCGAATTTCCGATCGATAGACAAAACAGTGCAATATATGGAAGAGCGTTATCGCTAGCAGACTGGCGGAACTAACGTTAACCAGGCACATTGTTCTGGGGGAACTATTTCTCGCTAACAACGTGCTCGAATGATAGGAACAGCGCGGTTTCGGCTTGCAGCTCCTAAATGGGATAATTAATAACAATAATGAGGTAACCGTTGCGTATGCAGGTGCATTCTATGACACTCGAATATCTACACATCGCCATTACGGATGAAATCATTGGAAAATCGGTTTTTCTGTCGATTGAAAAAGCGTGTTGTATGTGTGGGTACCTATGGAACCTGGTTTAATCTCTAAATGTGGAATTGTGGATAAAAGTCATCGAGAGATTATTACTTACCGGGGTTTACATAACAATAAATTCATTTTCACGAAAATTAAATCTTAAACTAAGAGTGTATCAATATATTTATATCCTGTGATATAAAAAATGCAACATCGAGGATAGGCTTTGAAGTCTTTCTAGCCAACTTGTTAGAAATGTGAACTAGCCAAAGAAATTTGAAACAGGAAGGATATCGAGTGTGTAGTCAAACTTGAACAATTTCATCTCTTTATTGCTTCAGCCAAGCTTTCGGACAATAACTTGTCCTTCTTCAGGGCTACTGAAAATTACATAAAGTTGTAAAAAACACACAGAAATTAATACAGCATAACTTACATCAATGTGAGTCTTAAATGTTAAAATTATTACAATGTTCATATATACTCAGATTTTAATGGTATTAATTCCATTTATTGCAACATCGTTCATTTGATTAATATGAGTCAAATTAGATGATTATGCATTACAGATGATTCCCTCACTATAAAACGCTTAATGATTCCTCATTGTGTGACGTCACTCGTCCTCTGTTGTCGTTCCTCTCTGTGTCTCTTGTCTTTGTGTTTTTTCTATGTTTTTAACCTTTGACATTATTCGTTCATGTGTCTTTTAAGATTTGACTAGTTTGATTCTGTTGTTAAGATTAAGTGAAATATAGTTATTCCTGCCAAATTACATAATATTATATATGAACATTGTAATAATTTTAACATTTAAGACTCACATTGATGTAAGTTATGCTGTATCAATTTCTGTGTGTTTTTCACAACTTTATGTAATTTTCAGTAGCCCTGAAGAAGGACAAGTTATTGTCCGAAAGCTTGGCTGAATCAATAAAGAGATAAAATTGTTCAAGTTTGACTACACACCCGATATCCTTTCTGTTTCAAATTATAAATTGTTAGTCGAGATTTACAAGTAGTTAACCGAAGAAAGTAGTTGATTTGAATTCCAGAGAAATCTTACATAAACTGAAGCTTTTCTTTTCAATAATTAGTTTGATACTCCCGCCCCCTTCTTGGAATATATTCCACCAGATGATCAACTTCCTCTTGAGGAAGGCATACTGTGATTCATGCCGGAGAGCTGTTAGTGTTTGTGAAAGATTGGCTTATTGCTTTAGTCTTGTACCTATCATGTAGGTACTTGTGATATACCTTATATGTTGTTATATCTTCATGACGTCTTCCTATATCTTCATATAGTGAATAATGAATAATAATTATGTTCATGATTATGTCTCCAACGAATCAAAAATCGACGTGTGCGAGTATTTTTACGAAAAATTAGAATTTAAACAAACAATACATCTCGTTTTTTGGAAACTTCATAATTCGTATTGATCAATTCAATCAATGGAAGAGTTTCATCTATTTGTGACTGAGCGCGTATAAGACCCTCTGACCCATTCTAAATTTTTTCCACACGACCATAACAAAAAAAAAACAAAGTCGTGGTCTCACCGGATCTATCGAAATCCGGAGAAGCACATGTGGGATATTGCCTCCGGTCCAATTGGGCCCAATACCATCAGTATCGAGAGCGTCCCACAACCGGGCCAATTTCCATTTAGAGTAACACAGTAAGACACCGAAGAGCCCGGAGAAAATTAAACGTCAAATCGGACTGAAAGCAATAAAAAAACCCCGTTTGAGTCGAATGACGAGTGCCTCAGACACGGAGACACCTGCGGCGCGACAAATCGCGTTTCTTTTCGACGTGATAAATAATTCCGCATCTGGGGGTGGCGAAGGGGGACGGCGCTTCTCCCTTCGTCCCTCTGTGACACGGACCGGGAGGGGGGACGGACCATCCATTCCAGATGTTTGAAAATAGGTTCCTCCTGGACGAGATAAGCGAGTTTTCCTCCGTGTCCCATGCATCATCTCCGATCGAACGGAAAAGTGTTTTTTCCGACACGTGTGTTCCCTTTTGTATTTTGTACGTATTATTCCGGTAGGTCTTTCGATACATTTCCTACAATTCGGTGCCTGATATAGGGGATTTTCCTTTGGAATATCAATGTTTGTTCGATGAAAGCATGATATCATTTTTGTGAATTTTGAGAAATTACATTGATATTGAGAGGAAACACATAATTGATTTTTATTTAGATGTCAAACTAACAGATGATTTAAATAACTTTCTATGTTCAGCAATTTTAAGGTAACATGATTTTCAAGTTATGAGGCGAGCTATAGTTATTCGTTTTAATAGGCAGCAAAGTAACGGGTGTTTTTTTTCGAGGTATATAACTTTAAATTGGCATTACTGTTCAAGATGGCGACCGATTTAACAGCTGTCAAGTGATTTATTACATGATAATGTATCAAAAAATCTTATTAATATTAAATAACGGGTGTTTTTTTTCGAGGTATATAACTTTAAGTTGGAATTACTGTTGGAGATGACGACCGATTTAACAGCTGTCAAATGATTTATTCTCAGTTTGGTTTGGCAATTCATCATGAATAGACTCACGTCTGAACAACGCTTGCAAATAGTGCAATTTCATTTCGAAAATAATGGTTCTGTGCGGAATACGTATCGCGCATTTCGTCCATTTTAGCGATGAAGCGCACTTCTGGTTGAATGGCTACGTCAACAAACAAAACTATCGCATTTGGAGTGAAGCTAATCCTCAAGTGTATGTCGAAACACCGTTACATCCAGAAAAACTGACTGTTTGGTGCGCTTTATGGGCTGGTGGAATCATTGGTCCGTACTTCCCCAAAAACGATAATGGCCAGAACGTTACAGTCAATGGTGATCGGTATAGAGCCATGATTACTAACTTCTTCATTCCTGAATTGAACAACCATGATGTCCAGGAGCTGTGGTTCCAACAAGACGGCGCAACATGTCACACAGCTCGTGCCACAATCGATTTATTGAAATACACGTTTGGTGACAGCCTAATTTCACGTTTTGGACCTGTGAATTGGCCTCCAAGATCTTGTGATTTAACACCGCTAGACTACTTTCTGTGGGGCTATCTAAAGTCATTGGTCTATGCGGATAAGCCACAAACCCTTGACCATTTGGAAGACAACATTCGCCGTGTTATTGCCGATATACGGTCACAAATGTTGGAAAAAGTCATCGAAAATTTGACGTCCAGATTGGACTACATCCGAGCCAGCCGTGGCGGTCATATGCCAGAAATCATATTTGAAATGTAATGGCACAAGATTATCTTGCGGATAAATAAAATTCATGTCAATCGAATGATCCATCGCTTTTTAAAATTCTATAGCTCTAAAAAACCACCCTTTATTTGCAAATTATTACAATTCCCGCAATTTTTTTATTTTTCCTGTTGTGATAAATTAAAACGAAATTGGATAGAAATCGCAATTGTTTTAATGGTTGGTTGCTTTGAAAATATATATGTCCATACTAATTTTAGTTTGACAACTTATGATCTGACAGTTTCTTTGGAAAATATCTGATATATTTATATTATGGACAGTGATAGCGAAGTATTAAATAGACTCTTTTTTTTAATATCAAAATGAAAACTCTCATTGGAAAACCATACAATTGGGTAATTTTTTTTTTTCAATGTTAATCTCGAATTTCATCTGGTTTCGATGATGCAATCTATATAATTTTTTGATGCTTCAAATTATACGATCTACAAAATTCAATCCCGATTAAATAGTTGGAATTATTAGGACAACATTTCGAACGTCTATATTTACGGAATCCCCAATCAAATTATGCCAATTAACATACTCAATCTCAACATTCGAGATCACCACATACCCTAAATAATTTAAAACACTAGGTGTTCTGTTCGAGAGTTATCGTGTTTACGGAAGGCCGTACGCAACAATTTTTCAAGGATGGATTCCTTATCAGTTACTCTAATCTCCTGATTTTGAGGCAATTCCTGGCCGAAAATACAGACATCGTGACAATCTGTTCATGTAACGATAGCTAAAAAAAACACAAATCCCCATTTTCAGAAATACGACGAATTTCATCGCTGCTCGCAGTCGATAACCCCATTCCCCCTACTCCTCCCACCCCTCCAAGCCGCTCCCAGCAGAAAACACCCGATCCGCACCAACCCAAAACAAAAACAAGGAAAATTCAATTTCGCTCCATCGATATAATATCAGCTCCGTTCGCAATCACTCCATTAATTTGCTCCATCGGCTCTATGAACTCCCGGATAATACACTCCGAGAGGGGGCGCCTCCAACACCGACTTATCTTAAAACAAGCAGAGCACGTAATTTCGAAACAGATGGACAGCAGCGCACAGATCGGTTACAGCGCAACTGAGAGGAGAGCCTCTCCATATCTCGGTAATTGGAAATGTGACGGAGCGGAATAAAGCATACAAGAAACTCTATTGCCTGTCTGATCAAACAACATTTGATTCCGTACCTCGACGCCGGCGACGCCCGCCGTCTACGCTAGCGAGCGCGTCGAAATTAGCTTTGTACACGGGCTCCGATATTAATTCCTCAAGACGGTCCAGGAGGATGGGGAACTGGGACGCTGAACTCGATCTCCGAGATGGTCTAGTTCGTTCTTTTTTTTTTGTTTTTTTCGTCGGCTCGTATGAGGAACTGAGGAATTGTGGAGATCGGGTCAAAGAGGCATCAAAAAAGCTCTCTGTTATTCTCGTTTCTTTATTTTGACTACTAGAGCTTCGGAGAAATATCTTAATCTTTCAAGAAGTTCTCTGATATGTGATGTATACGAGGATGTATTGAGATCTACTAAGAGTAGACTAGGAATCGGTATTTCAAAATTGCAACTGTACCAAACTATTCTAAATCTTTTCCTTGAAACTTCAGGTCGTAGTATTCAATTTTGACTAGTTTGTACAGTTAATGTGCAGCTGTTTCCATATTTGATTTAGTCCCTGCAATTTTCATCTGCTGACAGTCATATACTCTTCAGCAGGCAACAGGTACTTATAGATTGTAAATTTAAGGGGGGTTTCATCGCACCTGGAGCTTATGATTTATTGTGAACCTATCTTATAAGAGCTATTTTTGCCATTAGTAGTCGTAGTCTACAGCTCGCCCTCCAGTTCCATAGTTATAGTGAATTCCGGTATCTGGGGTGGCTTCAAAGGGGTTACTTCCTCACTTTTAGAAGTATCTTGTTCAAAGAGTGTTTTAAGATGGTAACCAATGATGAGGCATTTCATCACCAAGTGAGCCGGAGTTTCTTTCTCCTCCCCTAAGAATCTGCACGCCTTCTTTTAGATTTATTTTGATGGGGTGATTGTTGAAGCAGCAATGTCCTGCAAAGAATCTACATAGTGCTTTTACAACCGTATTATTGGCCTTTGTTTTGAAATCGTAGTTTTTCTTCATGGAACCACTGGTATAATCACCAACAAGGCTATTTAGTGGCTCTTGTTGCCTGTGTGCTTGTGGTCTAAGAAACTAAAAGTGAGGAAGTAGCCTCCTTGAAGCCATCCCAGATACTGAAGTTCATTAGACTGGAACCCTATGTCGAGGTGGAATGAAACTTAATTGAATTTCAATCTAAGAAGCTTCGTGTTTCAAAATGCAGCTGGAAAAAGTCTAGCATCAATTTTTGAATGCAATAAACATGGATAGGACAATAACTTGAAATCGCTCTCAACCACTTCTAATATATGTTTTAAGTAATCATATCTCATTCAAATTAATTAATTGAATTGATTAATTGATAAGAGTTGTTTTTCCTCCACGTCTTCGTGCCAACAATATGTTAATGCCAACATAAGTTGATTAAATACATAATACATAATTGATACATAATTGTATAACACGACAGCTGTGAACACGTATTTCTGTTACTCTTCGGTTTTTGGTGGATAATTCCGGCATTTTGGATTTTTATTTTTCGAATTTTACTTCTGTGTGTTCTGGGAGGAAGTAGCGAGGAGGAGTTTGGTTGTTCACCTGCTCAGGTGATATTTTTGAGTTTATCAACATTATTAATACATCGGCGTATTAGTTCGCTGAGCAAATCAGTGAATAAAATTAACATCTGTGTGTGCGATTCCTTATCTAACGAGCATATTTCTGAAATTCTGATAAGCAATCTGAAGATGACTAATAAGAAGATCTGTTATTGTTGTAATAAATCATTTGATGGTCATCTCATTCTCACCTGTTGTGTGTGCAAGAATATGTTCGGTAATACTTGCGTTGGATTATCGAGCTCGGAGGTGCGTGTTATCAGTTCCAAGGGGTCAATATCCTGGAGTTGTAAGGGATGTGAAAGCATCGGCAATGATATAAATTCTTTAAAATCTGTAATAGTTTCATTACAAAAAGAAATAAAAGGACTAAAATCAACTGTTCAGTCCATTTCATCTGAGCATTCCTCCCAAAAGCTTAATGATGAGTACTTTGAGGAGATGATATCAGAGATTGAGGAGCGTCGGAGACGTGCGAAGAATTTGATAATTTATGGATTGAGAGAACCAGAAGCCCACGTAAACAAGATCGAAAGAATTAAACAGGACCAACGAGCTGTGGGTGATGTACTTCATGGTGTGATGCCAGAAGTTTCCCTGATGGATGATCGCACTAAGGTAATGCGCTTGGGAAAATTCGATCCATTATCTGATAAACCTAGGCCTTTGAGGGTTACCTTGAATTGTTGGGAGGATGCCATTTCTGTACTTAAGAAATCCAAACAGATCAAATCTGTTGAGGGATACTCTCATGTAGGTATAACTGCTGATAAAACGCCGAGACAATCTGCCTATTTCAAGAAAATCAAAACAGAAGTAGATAGACGAAAATCAGATGGAGAGAACGTTGAACTGAAGTTTGTAAGGGGTGTTCCCACGGTCAATGCTTTAAACTAGTTGATCCCGATTACAGTGTGGGCGAATATCATTGCTATTATCAAAATGTGCGCGGTCTTAATTCTAAGACACGGGAGTTTTTCAATGCGGTTGAAAGCAGTGATTTCGACATATTGTGTATAAGTGAAACATGGCTGCAAGATGGTGTGTTGAATACGGAGTTATTTCCTGATTGCTATGATGTATTTCGTTGCGACCGGGATTTGGCGGCAACTTGCACTGCTAAGGGCGGAGGTGTGCTTGTGGCAGTTCATAGTAGACTCAGTGCGGTTCGGGTTGATCTTCCAAATCTGCGGAGTGTTATTCCTTCGGTTGACATTGTATGTTGTAGGGTTAAGTTGAAGAAAACTAGTTTATTTGTAATTGTAGTTTATATCCCGCCAAGTACTGATGCTAGTGAGTATGAAATGTTTCTTGATATGTTGTCTTCTCAGAATATTCTATTGGACAAGCAATTGCTCATTGTTGGTGACTATAATGCCCCATTATATGTGGAGGATTCTCTTGATGATTGTAGAGGTAGGGCTTTAAAGATGTTCTCGCAAATGTTAGATGTGAAACAAGTAAACAACATTTTGAATTGTAATGATAGATTACTAGATCTTGTATTCTCTAGTGCACACTGTATTATTGCTGATGATACCTTTTCTCTCACTAACGTTGATCCTTATCACCCACCTGTGCATTTCAATGTCAAAACTGAGCTCAGGCGTGATCGAAATTTCGGACTTAGTAATAATAATTCCCCTTTAGAATTTAACTTTAGGAAAGCCAATTTTGTGACAATGTATGACATGATTTTGAATGCTGACTGGAGCGATGTTTTGTCTGTTGGAGATGATCCGGATGAGGCCTGCGATGTTTTCTATTCAAAACTCAATGAAATTTTCAAGCAAACTGTACCATATAAAATTAAGAGAAAAAGACGCTTTCCCCCATGGTATGATGCTGAAATCATCAATATTATATTTAGAAAGGAGCGGATATTTAGGAAGCATAGAAAGAATAAAAATATTTGTGATCTTATTGAATATAAGAGTTTGAGAAAAAAATTGAAATCCAAGATCTCTGTCGCATATAAAAGCTATGCTCAGTTGTGTGAGCAGAAAATTGTCACTGAGCCAGCTCAATTTTGGTCATTTGTTCGTAATCGGATGGGGCATTCTCGTATTCCTGGTGAAATGAGAGACCATGAAGACCGTATATGTGTGGAACCCAATGACATTGTGAATTCATTTGCTGGTTACTTCAGGAGCGTGTATCAGCCTCCTAATGATGGGGAATCTATTGATGTCGGTGATGTATTCGATGTGAACATTGTTCGAGTTGACTGCGTGAATGAGAATGACCTGATACATGCTGCGCGTAAACTGGGTGACAAAAGCACTGCTGGTCCAGATGGGGTGCCGAGTTTCTTGGTTCGGGACTGCATACGTGTGTTGACCTTACCTCTGATGCATATTTTCAATTCAGCTCTTCGAAAAAGTACTTATCCCTCAGTTTGGAAGCTTTCGAAAATAATTCCTGTTCTTAAGAAGGGGAATAAATCAGATATGCAAAACTATAGACCTATTTCTATACTATCAAACTTCTCCAAGATCTTTGAGATAATATTGTTCAATTCCATTTTTCCTAAGATAAGTAGTCGGATCAGAGGTCAGCAGCATGGCTTTATGCCACGGCGTTCATGTTTGAGCAATTTGGCTGTGTTTTCTCAATCATTGGTTGAGGTTCTGGATGGATCTGGCCAACTGGATGTTGCATATATGGATTTCCATAAAGCCTTCGATAGTGTGGATCATAGGCGGCTCATTGTCAAACTAGAGCGCATGTTTGGTTTTGGTGAGGGACTCATTGGGCTCATTGCTTCATACTTGCATGATAGGCATCAATATGTACAGATTGAAAATTATCGTTCCAACCAATTCGTTGCTTCGTCTGGTGTTCCGCAGGGCTCAAATTTGGGGCCCCTTTTGTTCCTGCTGTTTGTCAATGACCTCATTGATGAAATCGGGATACCCATCTTGATGTTTGCGGATGACTTAAAGTTGTATTTGGAGATCATTAGTGAACTGGATTGCGCCACTCTACAGCGGGCCATAGAACGTATAGCTACCTGGTGTCATCGAAACCATTTGGCTTTGAATGGCAAAAAATGTTATATTGTATCATATACTAGGAGGAAGGCAATAATTAAATATGATTATAATATAACGGGTAATGTGTTGAGTCGTCTAACGCAAATTAAAGACTTGGGTGTGATATTTGATAAGGAGTGCACATTCTTACCTCACTTGGATCATGTGGTTTCATCGGTGTGCAAGTTGTATGGTTTTATAATTCGCAGCGGTAAATCCTTTACATGCGTTGATACTTATCTGTCGTTATTTAATTCATTCATAAGAAGCAAACTGGAGTACGCCAGTATGATATGGAGACCTATTTATCAATGCCATATACATCGTTTGGAGGCGGTGCAGAGGAAGTTTTTAAAGTTCTTGGTTTGGAAACAGGATGCTGAATATCCTCCTATTGGATATGATCATGGATTACTGCTTGGTAGATTTGAATGCAAAAGTTTGGAAACTAGAAGGGGTATGCTAGCGTTGAGTTTCATTTATAAACTTGTAAATAATGGGATAGACTGTCTAGCATTGTTGGAGAATTTACCAATACTTGTTCCACGTTTAGAGAGCAGAAACAATTTATTTTTTTATTTGAGAGCAGGAAGAACAAATTTAAGTTTAAGGTCACCAATTCACTACATGTGTAGTACTTATATTAAGATAGCTCATAGATGTGACGTTAACATTGATCCTCTGTATAAATTACTCCAAGTTTATGTAGAATTGGATAGGTAGTTCCTAGATTTAATTCTGTAATTTTTTGTTTTTTCTATGTATACCCATTTTGAGTATGACTTTGTGTTGTTGTGTTTATTATTGTAATTGAACATTTTTTTTTTCCTGTAATTGGGTTGTAAACCTGTTGGAGAATAAAGGCTTATTATTATTATTATTATTATTATTATTAAAACTAATTACTGCCAAGTACATTGATTTCCATGGCAACTAATGACTAATGGTATAAGCTTCAATAGATAATAAAAGACTACAATCTTTCTCTCTCTCGTCTAGACTTATCCGAGAAGAATTATTGTTATTCCTAGGGTTTGCGCGTCCATTTTTGCGATATTCATTTCTTTGAAGAACGAAGGAAATCTTCTTCGAGACTTGCCATCCCATAAAATCCAAAGCGAGCACGATAATGCGGAAAACTAAACCAGATATTGCCTCCGAAATTATTTTCATAAATAAAGGAAATCGCAGTGCGCCGCGCCACAGACTTTCTTAATAAAACCGCCGGTATAAAGTAAAGTATATATAAGCCGGTATCTGATCATCGGTTTCAAAGGCGGCTGCCTCAGTCTCGGCAGGTTCTTTCAAGGCGCTTGAGAACCAATTAGTGTTTCCTTCCAGTAATATTTATGTATCAGATAGCGACGATTCATGTTCTGCCTTCACGATATCTCAACGCGCTGAGACCTTCTCAAAGAAAATATGAAAACGCACGGAACCGACCTCTTGACGTCTATGGTTCGGTTAATTTCGTAGACGACGTAGGTGGCTGTTGTCAGGGAGAGCTGTTTTGCTATGAATTTATTTCATTTTTACACGATGCAGTTTTCTGGATTACCCACGTTATCTACTGCCAAGACGTTAGGACTTGGTAACTCTTAGCAAGGACAGAAGCATTCGAGAGTGATTTTATCGACTCCTAAATGACTTATTAGCGACGGATGCTATTAAGTTCAAAGCAATTCAGAAAGGAAAATCAAAGGTATTATTATACAGGGTGTTCCGTCTCAGACGAGCCACCCCGTATATTTCTTTTCTCATAGTGATTGTAAAAATTTCCCGAAACACGTCGAATGATTTTGTTTGGGGGACATCTATTGATGTATGTTTGAGGCTTGAACGAGCGCTTCAACCCCTCAAATCTGAATAGGGAAGAGGAATTGAGTGATACTTTATTCGAAAGGTCATGGAAGCGTCTTTTCAATGGTGTATGAAAAATGTAATTTTGATGAACCGTTTTCGCCTAAAACCCTCTGGACTTCGTCTTGAGGGGACAGCCAACGAATTGAAAATGAGTGTTTTCAAATGACTTCAATAATGCTGAATCATGGTAGAGACGTTTTTCAGTCAAGATTGTATCATTGTAAGTCAGTGGAGAACAATATCACTGATGCATCTTCACTTTCTTGATATTGGCGCACTCATAGAGAAATTCATTCAAAAGAACAATTTGAACCATTGATATAAAAACTGAGATTTAATTTTTTGAATTGAAAGAATAATCGAACAATTCAATTTTTCAAGAATGTGATTTTTTGAAGATTTTTTGAGTTTGTAAAGGAGGTTGAGTTAAAATGGGCTTGTACATTGTGAGAATAACGAAAATGTGTCTCATTTATTGTATGCCAATAACACGACCAGAAAAATTTTTCTTACAAAGTTGCAATTGCTTTATTGCCTCAGTGGCACATAGTGCCGCATTGTTGAAAACAAACGTCATCCACGTCAAATTCCGGCTAAAGAATGCGATGCTCACAGTTTCGATTATTCACATCACTAACTAGTCTGAACTGCTCAAACTTTTCAGTCATGCCGGTCGAGATGGTGCTTCACGACGACCCAGAAGTGTTTTAGTTTTGCGAAATGTGACAGTAAAATTGTCACCATTTTGTTGTGAATTTTATCAATTTTGATGCGTTGTTGAGGCTCGTATCATTCCATTTTAAGTATGGCGTAGTTTTTACCAGTCATCTTTTGCTGACAGATAGACGAGCCTTTAGGATAATGCAAAAGCGCAATAGACATCACGAATCAGATTTTGTTGGATACATTTCAGGCGACGTCAACTCCTAGATTGCATAAACTTCTCTTTTTACCCACTAGTTGGGCTATATAAAAAATTGTTTATATCTGCGAAATATGAAACGATTTGAAAATGAGCCTGAATTTGGCTAATATCTTTGAAATCCCAAAATGCTGGTCACTATTAGAGTCTCAAGTTAGAGTCAGAGTCAGTGGGCACACCAATAATCTTAGGAATAAGCAAGATGCATTTCATATTTGTTGTTGACATTTTTTCGTAAATGGTTATTTTAATTTTGTTCAAAAAACCTAACTAGAATTTTTCCTATACCTAGAACTGAAATTTTTAAGTGCTTTACTGATTCCAACATATATCGACAAGTACTGAAGGTATCAACTTGTTCGTGAAAATCACTATAGTTAAATTGTGTGAAACTCTAATGCAAAAATTCCAGTACCCCCTCCCTTTCCCAACTACCCCAGAGGTCTCTTAAAGAAAACAATAAACAAACACAAAGTAATTGTCAGCAACCTTGGAGTAGTGTTAGTGGCAACATTAGGAGCACAGATTCCGAAATACCGGAAACATGTACGGTCGTGCGGAGAACAAAACAAGTGTAATAACATCCAGAGTCGTCTCCTGAGGGAGCAATTCGATTTGCCCTGTGGGCACAAATCGCGAGCCTGACACGTGACCGCGCCGAAGACGGTGTCGACGTACAAGAGCCCATCTATCACGACTGAAACTTTGGTTGCAATGTTGCCAGAGCTACCCCGCTCCGAGTAGATCTAGGTTCATACCTGGTTATAATAACAACATTGATTTCAGAAATCTTCTACATAGAAATAAAATGTTAGTTGAAGAAAACGAAATAGAAATAAAATGTTAGTTGAAGAAAACGAAATCAGATATTCTCCCAAAAAAAAATTCTAATTCTCCCATATAATAGGGTTAACATCAATATTAAGTGATTGAATGTCTTTTTAATAATTCAAGTTGCATATCATGAAATTTCTGAGGCAACCAAGTAAACAATTTCAAACATACATCAGGCACATCAGACTCCGTTATACTTATGAGGTTTGTCTAGTTCTATTGATATTTTTGGAATTGATTGAGTAATTTGGATTCACACATACAAATAATAAACATCCATGTAGAGTACGCATCTATATTTGAGAGTCCGAAAAATCACAGCAAGTTATAAGATAAGATGAGAAATCGCTCTCTAAAGATAATATGCTATGCAGATGACGCCGACGAAGACGACCTATAACGCCTGAAAATAGCCACAGAACACTTAAACATGTGTATCAGCTGTGAGAAATCTAAAGCCAAAGTGCATATCCGATGTAAGACGTAACCAAGAACAAAATAATAAAACAGGTGTCAAGATATAACTATCTAGTAAGTAGAGTAACAGTATCCAATGAACGATGCGCTGTAAAAGAAGTACGAGCAGAAGCTCATAAAGCCGCAAAGATCGGAGGGTGTCTAAGAGATGTTATCTGGACCAACAGAACCATGAGCTACAAATAGCATAGATAAAGCGTGTTTGAGACTAGTGTCCACATAAACCACCGAAAGGAGGTCAGAATCATCTACAACCATGAGAATGGCAAAAACAACAGAAATGAGGATTTTTGTATGCATCAAAGGAGTAACACTCAGAGATCATGTGAGTACAGACATAAGATCTGGAGACGCAAGATGTGGTCAGATAGATCAGAGCACGCGAGAGGTTTTGGAGAGATCATGTAGAGAGGAATCCAGTAGGAAGACTGGAACAATGGGAGGAAACACGGATTCCAAATACAAGTAGACCATATCACAAGAGACATAACAATAACAGAAAGATGTCAGAAAACACAGGAACTGTCCTATTGGGAAGAGGAAGATTAAGAAGAAAATATACAGTCCTCAGTTTGTTGGATATGACGACACCTTAACAAGACTCCCTGAAAGATAGGCTAAACATTCAAACTTCCTCCTTCAATACAAACAATTCTTGAAGGCCATTGATACCTCCACCAAATAATTATTCCGTAATTTATAAGGGATATAAAATTGAAAAATACCAATTTTGCAAAACAGGAACATCAACATCAGACTCCAACTTTCCCAACGTGTAATTATAGTTGATCTTGAACGATTTGAGATATATTCAATATGTTGACTGCGTTCAAAAATTTTATCTAGCCAAACACCTAAGAAATTTACGCAGTTATGTGGAAAGGATAACGAGGGGGTTGTTCAAAAAACAAAGAAAAAGGGATAAGGACATCCCTCGAGAAGAAGTGCTAAACATAGGCCCGTCTTTCGGGCTTTCGGCCCCCATCAGTACGATGAGAAAGTGTTAGGATGAGCAACAGTTGGAGGATACAACAAACAAACGGAGTCAACAACAGAAGCCAGCTGTCCATTTGTGAGTTTCAGGGCAACCAATATCACCACCTAGCAAGCTGTAGGTACCTGAACCTTCACTGTTACAAAAGATTGGTTCGATTTCACAAAATCAAAAAAATAATTATGGAATGGAATCCAGTAGAGAGAAGAGAGCGAGAAAGACCGAAGACACAATGAAGCAGTGCGACAAAATAACATAGAATATAAACAGAATCGATATCTATTTGTCATTCTACTATCATGAAGGAGGAATATGGGACAGATGCTTGTTTTCTATAAGCAATCAAATACAAAGAATTTGTGTGAATATTTTTTGGGCAAGTGCGGCAATACTGGCTGGTCCTAGGGCACTCCGTCCAGATGCATTCAATGCGTGTTCAGTGGAGTGGTTATTCCTTTCAGAATATTTATGGGAAAGGTGTAGAACAATCCGAGCTGGAGTGGTCCCGGACATTCTTCTTGCAAGACTCGATCGAGGAGGAGAGTTATTGGTGTATTAAACATGTATAGGTTAGGGGTGAGTGGCTTATAAGTCTCCGGTCTACGTGTTTTCTACACTGGAGATTCTCTAACTTATAGCAGCTATTGTACCGAATGTGAATTTTTCTTCCTATTGTCTCGATTTGTTTTTAAACTCCATGTGTATTCAGCTTTCCAATCTTTTTTAGATGTTCATTTATTTATATTCATTAAATTATTAATAATATAGTTTCTCTAATTCTGTGGTTATTCCGTTCATTCTTCCACATCTTGTAGAACAAAATCGTGCGAGAATATATCAGAAACGCACAGTTTTCATGGTTATATTTTATTATTCTATGTTGGTACTCCGAACTTTCCGCCACGGCTTTGTCTGTCAATTCATCAATTTGCCTTGAAGAAATCAGTTCTGCCAACCAATAGTTTTCGATGCAAAAATCACTAAATGATATTTATGTAAATATTTCATTAATTTCAATAAGAATGACATGAATAAGAGAAAATAATGTATAATATTGATAATGTCATCTGAGCGTACACTTGTTGAAGTAGTGAAAAAATTCGTAGAGGCTGGAGTTGGTACTGATGCCTTGAGGCTCATATACCAACGAAATCCACGTTCGACCAAAAATATTGCTGCTATAAATGAAAAAATTGCAGAAGATTCAAATTTACCCATTCCTCGGCGAGCACAGCATTTAAGCCACTCTTACGGAAAGTTATATACCGTATTTTGTATTAGAATTTGCATCTTCATCCTTATGAAATTCAGTTGATGTAAGAACTAAAGCCAACTGATCATGCAAGGCGTAGAATATTATTATATTATAAAGTTATTTGGATGCTTGGACAAAAATGTTCAGATGACCATTTTTTGTATCGAAAGATCGCGACGAAGCACATTTTTCACTAGGTGGCTATGTAAACAAGCTAAATTGTTACATATAGGGCAATGAAATGGCTTATATAATTACTGGAAGACCATTACATCAACAAGAAGTTTTTGTATGGTGTGCAATTTGGTCTGGAGTTAGTTTGAAAATGAAGAAATTGTCAATCTTCATCGCTATAACCGAATGATTCCCCTTCTATCAGGCCTGAAACTAATAATATGGAACTGGAAGAGATGTATTTTGAGCAAAATGACGCTACAAGCCACAGAATACGACCCGTTTAAGGCTTTATTGTAGGAAAAATTCCCAGTATGCGTAATCTCTCGTTTCGGCGATGTAAACTGACCACCAAGATTTTGTGATTCATCGCTTTTGGATTTTTTGTGGGGTTATGCGAAGTATCGTATTTTTGTCAACATTCGTCAAGTTATTGGTGAGATATTCCCTGAAATGTGTCATTAAATCATCGAAAATTACCTCACAAGTCTAAAGTTCTGTAAGAGATCACGCGGAGGACATTCAAATGATGTTATATTCCACAGATAATGACAAGAAATAAGCATTATATTCAAATTGGAATTTTATCGACATTTCATTCCAATGCGACTCATTCCTCAAGTAACGTCCAAACTTAACAGATGAAATTTCAGCATAGAATATTATGCGTACAAACTCTCATTTTCCACACTACAAGTCTATACCCACACCCCATAAATAAAATTCAGGTTGAATCCACGCAAGCGAGCGCAGTAAAGATCAACCAGCCCGCTGCAGCTCATACGGCAGCCAATAAAACCGATGTTTACCTTAACAAAACAGAACATTAAAACCGTAACTCCATTTCCTAGACAGAGTGGCTGTAGGCGCATAATCAATTTATAATGAAACCAGACGTTCGCAAAGTTTGTTATGTATCGCAATTAAACGAAAACGGCCGAAGCGTCACTTTGATTGATAGTCGCAGACATCCGACGTAATAAAACCAATCAACCCCTAAGTGTGTATAGCCACCCGCTCGCACCTTACCCCCCCTCACTAATCAATTAGAGGCCTGGGAGGCCTTGACGATAGCCGTTTTCGATTCTGCTACGGAATGCGAGGCTTCAATTATCTCTATGAGCTCCTCTAATGAAGCATTAAAATAATTGTTGCGCCAGCCCAGATTTAACGATATGTTTGATTGTCGTTTGCGCCATTACCGCCGCCTAATGCAAATGGCAATCTTATAGCCTGCGTTTACGAGGCTCTGGATGAGTTTAGATGGGGGATTATACCACGGGGACGATATGGGAGCAACATGTTTCACGACGTGGATAAAGGTATCGTTGTCCTGGATAATCGTTTCGAAATCATCGCTGAATTTGTGTTGTTATGTAATAGGGGTATAGGTTAAACCTTACGCTTTTTAAAGTTTTTTCCAGAGAGGTCGATGTAGATTTTTGGAGCTTCGTTTCAATAATGTTATCGTTTGAATGTACTTAAGCATTCCATAGAAGTTTCGCATGACGTTCCAGAGAGTGGTGTTAGAGAGAGTCACATTATTTGGATGATCATCCTTAGACAATTATTCAAACTCTCGGCTTTGAGATAGCCCCACGGATACAATCAAGAGTTGAAACCTTCAGAACGCTTAGACCACGGGAGCTGCTGTTGAAAAAGTTTCTATCAGACTGGTGACCATCTTCTGGAACATAACACATGCTCGACGAAATGTGTGTGCAGTTGCAACTTATTGCTAAATCCAGATATTGGATGCTCTCAAACAAATTTTATGATTTTTTTTGCGTGCAAATCATGTTACACTACCAGTCAGAGCTGTCAATATTTGGTGAAGCTCTTGAAAAGTGTCAGTTGCTCAATAATGACAATTTGCTTGGTTAGGACTATTGGAATCAGGCGACCAATTTGGATTAGGCCAAAGTTTCGTCTGTTGTTGGCTTAATCCAAATTGGTCGCCTGATTCCAATAGTCCTAACCAAGCAAATTGAACTTCAACATGTTAACTCAAGAATGTGGAAACAATGAATCCAATGACAATTTTGCTCATTAACACACTTTGAGACATTAATTTTAGTTTTATCAGTAGGTTCAAGAGTTTGTTGAAGGGTCATCTGGTAACATGCATTTACCAATTTCTGTAGACAATTCCTGGATAATCATGTTTCTGTATAAATGCATCTTGAGGCCAGCATGCAAAATCTGCCTTACCCGAAGAGTGGAAGCATGTTATCATGCAAAACGAAATTAAGACGCGAGTGGTAGTTACAAATGTAGGAGATATACCCTGTATAATAAAATAACAAGAAAAATTAAAATAACTCACATGAGTATTCCTGTTGGGCTTGAGCTAAGAGCGAAGCGAAAAGTTGACTATCGACTGGTCTCGTGGTGATATCTTCGTCGCTTGAACTATAACCTCTATCTTGTCGCCACTCAAGACTTCTCTGTCGCCTCATACCTGTCAAATTCTTCAGGCCTCTTCTATTCAATGTTCCTGGATTGCTGGTGTCCATTACGATCCCATTTCTGGAAGAAAAACATTGTTTCAATAGTAAAAATGAAAGAGAGCAAAATTTAAAAAATATCAAAATATTTTCGAAAACCATTTGTGAATTTCATTACATATATTTTTTGTACAATTATTTATATCTACTGGTCGCAACGAAGTCATTCAATAATTCTTTCTACTACTCTTGCAGAAAATTCAGTAAAATAACCGTATTAAGCGCTCTCCTTTAAAATTACCATTTTGTGACTTAATATCTTTTTGCGCTGTGGTACGGAGTTGATATGACAACTAGAATGCCCAAAACAATTGATTTATTTCGCTTGTCATGTACTCTGGCGAGGCTTGCTTCACTAGCAACAATCATAATGAACATGTATGGGCTCTGTAAAATTCATAAGCCATTAGAATAAGACGATTTCACCAATTTTTTAATGCAAACAATCAGGGAAGGATTTTCAACATTTATTTGATGCCAGTAGATGTTTTAAATGATAGTTTGAATGCAGATTCATATGAAAATTCATTGAAGCACAACCTTTTTGACTCCATTAATGATCTAGAGCTAAATTTTGTTGGAAATATATGGTATTAGCTATTAGCACGATGGTGCACCACCACACAAAGATAAACAAGTATCTCATAAATTGAAATGAATAAACAACTAGTGTATCTTATATTTGTAAAGAAATGGATTGTTCTAGTCCCAGAATATGTAATATTTTTGATAAAAACGGACAAATACCCCGTATTGTGGATTCAACCATGATTCCTCGAAGAAGATCGAGGACCGAAGAACTCAACCGTTGTTTTTGGCGTCGATTTCACCGTCCTCTTTCGCCGTAATTCAAGAATACACGCCATCGTCTTCATGTGAGAATTTCCTCAAAGATTGCGGAATTCCAATTTAGACCGAAGTTTTCGTACGTCTCCCTTACCTAGCGCCGCTTCCTTCTAACAAACAACCCGCAAGCTCTTTGTAAGTCGCTGCTCTGCGTACGCTTTGCGGAAATATCGCCTCAAATATAGCGGTAAGAATGTTTTGGAATTTAATACGATTTCACTCTCACCACCTCAAAAGAACTTTGTCGCCCACGGAGGGATCCTTGATGAAAATTTCCGAGTCATGGATACCCGCGATTTTCCTACGGAACTTTTCAGACGTTCAGACGGTTATTACAGTTGAACGTCCGTCCACTGTTGATGAAATTCGGGATTTTTCCACGGAATATGTTCAGGAGTTATCTGGTCGCTTGGGGTAGATGTCCAATTGGGTATTTATGTCTTGGGGATTTTCCTGTTGTCTTGGGTGAGGTTTTAAGGTTTGTTGCCCTGAGAATAATCCATAGTAAGTACCACCACTTTTTGCAATTTGGAGAAATTCGATATCAAAACCAATTATCTCTGTCCTTTCTTGAATGATATAATATGCTAGAGACTTTTTGAGGATAGATTTAGGATCCCAACATATCGGATGAGATTATGGTTGATATAAATCTAATATAAAGGGTGTTTTTTTAGAGCTATAGAACTTTAACTTGCAATGAAACAACGATGGATTATTCGATTGACATGAATTTTATTTATCCGCAAGATAATCTTGTGGCATTACATTTTAAATATGATTTCTGGCATATGACCGCCACGGCTGGCTCGGATGTAGTCCAATCTGGACGTCCAATTTTCGATTACTTTTTCCAACATTTGTGGCCGTATATCGGCAATAACACAGCGAATGTTGTCTTCCAAATGGTCACGGGTTTGTGACTTATCCGCATAGACCAATGACTTTACATAGCCCCACAGAAAGTAGTCTAGCGGTGTTAAAAGATCTTGGAGACCAATTCACAAGTCCAAAACATGAAATTAGGCGGTCACCAAACTTGTCTGTCTTTCAATGAATCGATTGTGGCACGAGCTGTGTGACATGTTGCGCCGTCTTATTGGAACCACAGCTCCTGGACATCATGGTTGTTCAATTCAGGAATGAAAAAAATCAATAATCATGGCTCTATACCGATCACCATTGACTGTAACGTTCTGGCCATCATCGTTTTTGAAGAAGTATGGACCAATGATTCCACCAGCCCATAAAGCGCACCAAACAGTCAGTTTTCTGGATGTAACGGTGTTTCGACATACACTTGAGGATTAGCTTCACTCCAAATGCGGCAGTTCTGTTTGTTGACGTAGCCATTCAACCAGAAGTGCGCTTCATCCAGGCTAAACAAAATAAAATGGACGTAGTGCGCGATAGGTATTCCGCACAGAACCATTATTTTCGAAATAAAATAGCAACATTCGCAAGCGTTGTTCAAAAATGAGTCTAGTCATGACGAATTGCCAAACCAAACTGAGAATAAATCACTTAACAGCTTTCAAATCGGTCGCCATCTCGAACAGTTATGCCAACTTAAAGTTATATACCTCGAAAAAAAAAACACCCGTTATTTGATTATGTTCATAAAATTCTACTTTCAAGCTTTGTTAACTATGTAAAAAAAATAATTAATGAATGGGCTGATTCGTTTGGTATTGTATCGAATACTTGCAGGTTCGGTCGAAAATATACCTAACTATAAGATAAGATATACAAGAAGGGAGCAATTTTCGTGGTGTAGAAAGTTTATAACGAAAATGGCAATAAGGACATGGTTCATGGTTTTCATTTTTATCAAGAATATTCATTCCAAAAAAGTGGTAAATGATATTGAGTTCATAGAAGAAGATCATTAATGAACTCATGACGTAACAAGAGTTATAAATGCGTTCATTCAGAAATCTTCTATTTAAAGAAACGGTTTGAAGTTTCATGCCAAATTTTACAAAAAAATCATAAGAATTCCTCTGAAGCTCCTGGCTTCACGTCTTTCTTTTTATTATATTCTTTCGATAATTTTATCTTCGAGCCGAGAACCAACCATAGCCTCAAGTTGAATCGGACCTTGCCAAGCCAGAGAGTTTTCTCGATCTGCGTTTGCACAGTGGCCAAACACAGAACCCTGAAACTCCGGGAACTCCAACAACGAGTCGACTTTGATGTGGAGAGACGGCACGAAGAATTTCCTGTGTGCGGATTAGGAGGCCACGGCAAACATCGCGACGCACAGCGTCGAGGACGTCGAAACTAATATAGTTGCCATCAGGCTGAAAAGGGCAAATTGTCGACGACATGGCCCCGGGTTACTGGGATAATCGTCGCCGTAATTTAGGTGTATCCCGCTTCCCGTTCCAGGAAGAGGGGTCTGGATTATTTGTGTTTCGGTGTGTTCCAGCCTCGGGCCGGGAAAGCCCGATCGGGAAAATTCCCGGCAGAGGGGCTGGATTTTGATTGACTTCTAAGCTCACATATTTTCTGGACGGCCTGGAGGAGAAGGAGAGTGCACGCAGGGTCGGACTGGCCCATTTCGTTTTTTTTTCAACAGAAATATAGTGTATTCTTTAATTGAAGGTACGACAATGATTCCTTGTATCATTTCAATGAAATAAACTCCGATAAACATGAGCCAGCAAAATGCTTTGTTCTCGAGATGTTGAAGTTTAATTTTTTCTCCATTTTTTCACCTGACATGCAACTGAAATTTAATTCAAAGTTTTCATAATGTGATGTGCTAATTTTGAATTCAAATCTGGAGGCAATATCTTCTCTGGAACAGAGCTTGTTTCCTCCAGAACATTTTTCTTGGTTCAGAACTGAACTTCTTGTTGTTTTGTTGAATTATACCGATTTAAAAAAAAAATTCAATCAATTATCTAGTATCGCTGAGGAAAATCAAAATTATTATAAAAATCTAGTTTGTAGGCTGTTATGAATAAATTAATAACAAGTTTTGGTACTTATTTACCCATTCAGTAGTGATTATTAATATAAAGATTCTATAAACTGGTATAATCTTCACAGAATAGTAGGACTACAAGAAACACCCTTTATCTGAAAAACAAAGCGTTTTTACTCCAATTCAGGAATATCCTGTATAAAATGAAAAATTAATTTCAACAGAACATATGATGTTATGAAGAAACGTGAAAACAAAAGTTATTCAATTCTATATTACCTATCAATGGTTTCATTTTTATCATATCGGAAATAACTCAATCTGCTATAAAATTTGTCCATTTCGCTTGGAATCGATTTTCTTATTGAATTTTTCAAAAAAAACTGGACACTCATTGAAATGAGAAATACCAAAGTTGAAAAAATACCAGAAAACATTTCGAACCAATGAGTGCATAGTCTTAAACGTAGTATGTGCTGAAGAAGATAATCAGATCATGATTTCCCGCTTAAAAGCAAAATAGCTATATTTTTGTGTAACATACGTCATGGATGAACATCATACAAACATAAAATTTCTATGAAATCTGATAAGTGAATTCTGAAATATATTATTAGGTTATTGTTGAACTATCAAATTAAAAAAAAATATCTGTCTGGTTTATGGTTATCATGCATGACTATAATTTGAGTGGAGCAACTTGTGAGAGATTTTGAATCAGAATTTATTTTATCTCAATTTCGGAGATGATACGTCACTAACCGAATAACTAACCATGAGTCTTGAAAAACAGAAAGTATAATCTTTGAAACGTTGATTCTTAGGTAGATTCTGAGTACAAATGCAGTTTAAAATTTCAAATTCTGCTAATACGATCCTAGTGATATTTGGGTATTTTTTTAGATTCCCCAAAAAATGTGTGATCATTAATTAAATAGCAATACGAAGTCGATCTTTTCAATTGAAATTCACAAGAATTGTATCTCAGAAATTATTCGCTATTTTTAGTTGAAAGTTTGTGTCAGGAAATCAATTATTATAAAAACCATGAGTTATTCGAAAATTCCACTTAATATCTGAATGATATGTTATATCCAAAATAGTCAACATAGATTGTTTCATCTCGGCTCAGGAAACAGTAAATTAAATTTTACCCCGGCTCCACAAGTTGGTATCAACGCTGGTAGCAATAAATCACCAATATATGGACCGATCGCCAATATTGGCACAGATTCCTTTGATGTCTGCGCCAAAAACCGACACGCGCTGACCAACTATCAATGCTTGCCCAATGTTGTGACCGTTGCTATTTTCTAGATCCACACTTAGGACCTGTGGAGCTAGCATAAGAATGAAATTCAGGTTTTCAGTCCTAAATTTAAATTCCGATTAAAAAATGGTTTTTCAATGCTAGGTTATCCTAAACACGGGTACATTTCTTGTACCTGTTTGGATCTTAATGATGAAAAATGTCCATACTCAAACATAGTGTGAGCATGTTTTGTTGATAATCTTCTTATTAAGAATTTCATCATATAATTCGATTCCATAAGCGGTGCCATTGCTAGGACCAGCATACCGGACATTTTGTCGTGGTGCCAAATTGTAGAGGCGTTAATAAAACAAGACATACTTTTTGACACAAAAAGTTTTCTTTGTGAAAATACCGCTATTTGTAAGTAGAATGAAAAATTGCCAAGCGCCAATTTTATTGGAATTGAATAGCCGCTCTCAAGTCTCAACCAATTATGAAAATACGAATAGGTTCTAAAATTCACCCTTAAGAACTTACTCGTCTTTTTACTATAAAGGGTGGTCCTAAATTAGAGGTACAAACGAAAATGGCAGATGCCTCGGATCATTTTAAGAAAAAAGTCTTTCAATCATGGGACCACAAACGCTTTGTTTTCGATATAGAGGGTGTTAAAGTTTGATTATTCATCAAGTTTTTTTTTTCCCATAGTTGTGAATTGGCCTCCAAGATCTTGTGATTCAACACCGCTAGACTACTTTCTGTGGGGCTATGTAAAGTCATTGGTCTATGCGGATAAGCCACAAACCCTTGACCATTTGGAAGACAATATTCGCCGTGTTATTGCCGATATACGGCCACAAATGTTGGAAAAAGTCATCGAAAATTGACGTCCAGATTGGACTACATCCGAGCCAGCCGTGGCGATCATATGCCAGAAATCATATTCAAAATGTAATGTCACAAGATTATCTTGCGGATAAATAAAATTTATGTCAAAAAAAAAACACCCTTTATTATCAATATCTAATTACTATACGAGTGACTGAAAAGTTCTGACACAGCATCACTGCTCTTCCGGAATATTAAAAATGTATACTCAATTTGATAGATCCAAGTGACGAATCTCCCCACACAAAGATAACCCTGCGTCCTGTATTACCGACCGACGAGTGAGCTGTCAAACTGCGAGGCCGCTTTAATGAAGATGCTCATCAAATAAATTACGTGGCCGCCGAAGGGTTGAGATTATTTGTATTTCGCGTTGTTTGCCATTCGGAGAGGGCTGGGAGGCCGAATGTCGACAGCAATGATCGATAAAACGCCATCTTCCGGAGGTTTAGACGGCGCTCCAAATCCCCGGAATTATATTGCAGACACGAACTGTTGCTCCGCAAATTTCAGAGCCGAGCTCTTCTCTCTCTTATCTGGCGGGAGAATGGATTTTGTTTGTTTTTTCGATTAGGGATACTCCGAAAACAATTGGAGCACTTATCTACGTGCGCGCTGCCAATTGTTATGTATGAGCACCCGCTGTTGAAGTTGTTTGTTCGCTGGATTCGGATATGGTTTTCTTTTTTCCCCATTGTTGGTTAATTGGGAACAAACTAGTTTTTCTATCGCTAGGGGTGGAACTACCGGAAGAAAACAAACAGATTTTTCGGATTTGATGCTGACTTATCCAATGAATAAATCAAATTATAATAATGTTCATTAGAATAGTAGGTATACTCTATCCAAAGTCACTTAGAGAATGCCAGAATATTTTGATTGGACAAGGGTTGTTCAAATTTCCAGAAAGTCCTTTGTGGCCAGTGAATTCATATCCTAACAATATTCACAAATAAACCCTGGTATTTAACGGATCGCGGTATCCACTTCAAAGGGACATCAATGGCCAAGCGTTTTTATGGACTAATTCAAGTGACTTTGGATAAACTATATACTATTTCATAAAATCTGTATTGAAAATAACTATTCAATTTCTGATTGACGCCTCCAGTTCTTCAGCTGGAAAATTGGAATATATCATCTGAAGTCTCTGAGAACTGCATCTGCTCTACTGCTTTATATTTCAACAATTCCCAAAAAAAATCATTCAACACATCGGCAAGTCTGACAGCTTCTTTGGTTGCCTTGGCTACCAATTTGAGAGGATTGCGGATGTCTTGCCAAGAAGTTTACTTCTCAAGCTGGCCATTTCTGGACATTTGAACAAATGTTGTCAGTTGCTTCCATGTCTAATTCTCAGAATATAAAAATTTTATTTGTCGACAATGCAAAAGGTACTTATACAGACAAGCTTCTGTCAGTAGGACTAAGCTCAATTCGTGGTTGATGCAACAGAGTCTTAGTTCAGCACGGAGGAGATTCCAGAAATAATTCTGGTTCCATATGTTCTGGTATCTATCTCCAAAGGGATGTTATTTATTGCTGGACTGCTACCCTGTAGTGTTTTTACATGCCAACTGAAGAATTTAGGCCCAGCGGATGTTAGTCTCGAGGCCTTTTTATTTATTCATCCACTTGTTTATTGCCTTCAATACATCTACTTAGGGATTCATCAAGCCATCAAAACCAACCAACTTGACTTGAAAATCAAGCTCGTGAAAAATTACATACTTCAACTTGACTTAACTAGATTTTAGATATTTATTGCTTGACTTGATATCAAGCTACTTGCTATTACTTGAGCTTGATATGCACTCGTCGCAGGGCATATATTTCTGCAAACTCGTACGCGTTCAGACTAAATAAGGAGATTCCTCCAGCGCCGAGAGACTGAACCATTCGCCAGTGTGACTTCATTAGCAGTTTTCTCACATTTCTATGAAATCTATTGGTAGATTTTGGTAGTTTCAGAAATATCTCTCCAAACTTGGCCAAAATGGCCAAGGCTTTTGTTATCAACGCCAGCATTTTCAGCTCCCGTTAAAAGACAATTTTCCAGAGCTGCTTTTGGACTTACAGAAACCCACAATAGGCTAGGCAACAAATCTATCAGATGCCTCATTCGTCTTAGATCCTGGATGAAATATAACAAAGCCTGCAGGTTTCTCAATATTCAGAAACTCTATTTTTTTTTATTATTTTTCATTTTGTTATGATTTACAGTGATTCAATTTATGTTTCTATTTCAAAAAAGTTGATATTTTCGGTTCTTTTATACAATAACTTCAATAAATGAAACCTTTTTTTTGCAAGGTTTCTTCTCATTTCATCATTTTTTTATTGATGTAACATTACACAATAAAACTGCTAAAAATCAAGTAGCTTGATATGATTAAGTCCTTGATAAATAAATACTTGACTTGACTTGAGATTGAAGAACTACTACTTGACTCGAGCTTGACTTGAAATCAAGTCAAGCTCAAGCCAAGTAGCTTGGAAATCAAGCCAAGCCTTGAATCTCTACCTATACCTGATAAATCTATAGAAAAGTGATTCTGATGTTTTTCATATTTTTCTTTTCAGCAGCTTTGGATATGTGACGGTATTTTACACGATCTAACAATTTATTTCGATGTATATGTACGCTTTTTCGAGGTTCCATTTGAACCCACATTCATGTTTCACAGATATAGGGTTCCGGATGTAGAAATATAGGTATTACCGCAATTCAAAGCCATATGAGTCCAAAGTGAAAGGTAATGTATATTCCCTCATCTCAG
Organism: Harmonia axyridis; assembly: GCF_914767665.1. Classification (NCBI taxonomy): domain Eukaryota; kingdom Metazoa; phylum Arthropoda; class Insecta; order Coleoptera; family Coccinellidae; genus Harmonia; species Harmonia axyridis. The sequence goes on along the minus strand of NC_059507.1, from coordinate 36,506,477 downwards.
TGCTGCCTTCTGATTTTGATTTATTTGTATATTAAATGGATGTTATCTAGTTGATTACCGATATCTACAACACTTTGACAGTCAGTAATATCTGTTGTTTCAAAATATTGTTTTGCGTAACGAGTAGGGAGTAGAACCAACCTTTTGAAAAGTTCAGCAAATAAGAAATAATCTGTTGCAGCTCACTGATGAATATCTACTTTCTCAGAAAATCTAATGCGTTGAATGGGTATGACTTCGAGTATTTCCACGATATAACAATAACTCTCGAGATTCTATAAACATTCTCATCGAGACTTTGCAAAACTCACAACGTCAAACCCTCACACGACTCTCACAATCAGAACCAGCGTCGTCAGAACTCCCCCCTCCTCCCGTCTCCCTCTCCATAAATCTTCCAACTTTCAAATAACAAAATCCCCCGATGTTATCCAAGATTCAATTCGGCAACAATAATTTATTCCGGAATAAAACAACTGGATGTTTGCCTTCCACTTCGCTCAAATCATTAATGAACAAAAACAGGCACCGTTCTCCCGAAACGAGTTCAACATTATGCAAATTTTATTCCAGGTCACCTGACTATAAAATATCAGACGAGATATTTCCAGAGAGTTGGCGTGCGGCAAAGATAAACGTTCGAATTCCGGGATATGCCGGGGAACGTTTCATTACAACTTTCGCCCTCTTCAATAAACGCATTATTCAACATATTTATGTGCTCTGTTAATAAAAATAGCGAGCGGGAGAAAACTTTCCGATCGGCAGTGGAACAAGGCGGCTTGTTCAGTTCGAAGAATGGGAGGGGAAAAGTATTTCATTTGGAAGTTGGGAAAATTTGCTGTTTTGAAGAGTTGGAAAACGATTTTGTGTTCTTGTTGGAGAGAATAAGTCGCTAACATCTTGGCACAATTTTTCGAGGGGAAGACGCAGAAAGTTAGATTAGATTAAATGTAACGGTCACTTGATCTTAAATGGGATATAGCGATACATTCTGACAGTCAGGCTGCAATCGAAGCGTTCATTGATTCTGAGATGGTAACGGGTGTTTTTTTTTTCAGGTATATAACTTTAAGTTGGCATTAGTGTTCAAGATGGGACCGATTTAATAGCTGTCAAATGATTTATTCTCAGTTTGGTTTGGCAATTCATCATGAATAGACTCTCGCCTGAACAACGCGTGCAAATAGTGCAATTTTATTTCGAAAATAATGGTTCTGTGCGGAATACGTATCGCAAACTACGTCCATTTTATTTTGTTTAGCGATGAAGCGCACTTCTGGTTGAATGGCTACGTCAACAAACAAAACTGCCGCATTTGGAGTGAAGCTAATCCTCGAGTGTATGTCGAAACACCGTTACATCCAGATAAATTGACTGTTTGGTGCGCTTTATGGGCTGATGGAATCATTGGTCCGTACTCCTTCAAAAACGATGATGGCCAGAACGTTACAGTCAATGGTGATCGGTATAGAGCCATAATTACTAACTTTTTCATTCCTGAATTGAACAACCATGATGTCTAGGAGCTGTGGTTCCAACAAGACGGCGCAACATGTCACACAGCTCGTGCCACAATCGATTTATTGAAAGACACGTTTGGTGACCGTCTAATTTCACGTTTTGGACCTGTGAATTAGCCTCCAAGATCTTGTGATTCAACACCGCTAGACTACTTTCTGTGAGGCTATGTAAAGTCATTGGTCTATGCGGATAAGCCACAAACCCTTGACCGTTTGGAAGACAACATTCGCCGTGTTATTGCCGATATACGGCCACAAATTTTGAAAAAAAGTCATCGAAAATTGGACGTCCAGATTGGACTACATCCGAGCCAGCCGTGGCGGTCATATGCCAGAAATCATATTTAAAATGTAATGCCACAAGATTATCCTGCGGATAAATAAAATTGATGTCAATCGAATAATCCATCGTTGTTTTATTGCAATTTAAAGTTCTATAACTCTAAAAAAAACACCTTTTATTAGAGTGGAAACTCAATAAAACAGGCAGAACTAACCAGCACTGTTTAGTGTAGGTTCCGGGTCACCGGATACTAAAGGCCAACACACATCTCAGAAGAGGAGCACAATTTCATTTCATTCGTCCAGAACCTTTCTGAGGTATAGGTAGATGTAACTACAAGAAAGAGTTTCAGGGAAAGGAAAAACCGAAAAAGAAACACTCTGGCGGAATCTTGAGATCTAAGAAGGATCTGGATTTCTGCAAGAATATGCTACACCTCCTCACTGGATTCCTTACAGGGAATTGCCGCCCCAAGAAGCACTTCATGAGAACAAGTATAGCAGATTCTGTGGCAGGAGGAAGAAACTCAGGATCACCTGGTGACTGAATGCCATCACTGGCCAACGCAAAGAATGCTCTGTTCAAGAGACATGTATAGGTGAAGAAGTAACTTCCTTGAAGCCATATCAGATAATGGGGTTCATCAGAATTCTGGAACTGGAGGGTGAGCTGCAGATTACGAAAATAACAGAAGAGATTGGAGGCATAATAGACCAAAAAATCTACCACATTCAATCAATTAGAAAAAAGTCTTTAGGAACTGCAATCAATTTGATTTTTTGTTTCAACAATAACTAGAGAGATGGTTTACCATATTGGTGAACTTGACAATGTCCATGTTAGCTTTAGCTATTTCTTCGAGAGGATATAGAACTGGTAGAGTCTTCAAATTTCATCTGCTGACAGGGAGTTCATGTCTTCTGTTTGAGCCTCTTTATATAGGATGCATTTAGTTTCAAAAATTTTTTGACTTCTGTAAGTCAATATACTTATGTATTATATTCAGAAGGATCTCTTTTTGTAATGTATAAGTGGGGCCCTCCTAGAAATCTGGTTTTGAGTAGTGGTTGTGAGTTTGTGACGATGTGCCAGTGCCTATCTGCATGATTTCGATCCAAATCATTGATCCATCCTATATGAATGTGAAAATGAATTTATTATCAATTTCTTCTTGAATTTTTATAGCAAACGAGAACTTTAAAATTTTCATTCGTGTTTATACAAGAACAAAATATCTACATGGTCGCAGTTCCCGGAAGACTTATCGAGCCACAACGACCCCAGTTTAAATTCTACTTAAAACAATGATTTCAAAAAAATTATCTCCATTTCTTTTATGTTCCCCAACTTTCGAAGAGCAGTTTATTTATTTCATCAAATAATGAACCAAAATAAATCAAATTGTTTCGTACTAACTGATTGGCAAGAGCCATGAATGAGACCCTAATTAGAAGGGGGATCTCCAACAACATTCCAACTCTCTTTTTCCTCCTCATTTTTTTTATTACCCCATTCAAGCTATGAAAGTTCGTCCAGGGATAATTCATTGAATTCAGAACGTAAGATGGTTGATCAATAAATCTCCCTAAAAGTTATTGTCGGATACATTGTCTGAATCTTCTGGTAAACTGGTAAAAACCTATAACCTATTGTTGCTTTCAGTTTAAGGGTCTTGCCTGAATATACCTCTCACAATTAGGTACCTAATCATTCTTTCCTTCTTTTGAACTTCCTTCCTAGCGTTTTCCCCGATATTAATTAGTAAAGTTCGGGAATACTTCGGCTTGGAGTTTTCATGAGGATGGATCTTTCACGATTAATTTTTCAACCCGTTTTCGATCCTTTCTTCCAGCTACTTCGATGAAAAAGATATTGTGACCTCACCTTATTTGAGTTTTGAACTCACCTTATTGGATCAATGCCATACACTGTGTCCATAAAGTATGGAACAAAGTCATTTTAGCTAAATAGATCATTTTAAGAAATAATCTTGAAACACGGCGATTTTTATTTTAAGTTACCGTATTTTAAAATACAGGGTGGCCATTTGAAAACGAAACAGACGAGATTACAGACGAAATGAAGTTTTTCGATAGAAATGCTCGGACAGGTCGATTTCTGTTTCGAGGGGGACAACTTAAGATGTAGGTTACGGACGCATAGCGCTTCAACCCTTGCTACTACAACCCTCACCCCCAAATTTTGAATAGGGAAGATGGGGTGAGTGATACCTCATTTGAAAGGTATTTTTATACTGATTTCAGCACAGTAATTGTTTTTTCATTTTATGCATTAGTTCTCGAAATATTCTTAACTAAGTATTTGAAAATGAAGTAGTGTTTTCATGGCACTTGTAGTGTTTTGTGAAAAATCGACATTTTGAGCTTCAAAACAACCATGACTGTGGCTTCCTTCCTAACTAACTAACGCATGAATATTTCGAGAACTAATGCATAAAATGAAAAAACAATTACTGTGCTGAAATCAGTATAAAAATACCTTTAAATTGAGGTATCACTCACCCCATCTTCCCTATTCAAAAATTGGGGGTGGGGGTTGTAGCAGCAAGGGTTGAAGCGCTATGCGTCCGTAACCTACATCTTAAGTTGTCCCCCTCGAAACAGAAATCGACCTGTCCGAGCATTTCTATCGAAAAACTTTATTTCGTCTGTGATCTCGTCTGTTTCGTTTTCAAATGGTCACCCTGTATAAATCTAATATACATTCCAAATATGTATCACATGTTGATTCCAATTGGTACAGGGTGGACAAAAAGATAATAGTTTTGTGTACAGACATCTTGGTATAGTATATCCTTGAACTAGTCCAGAACGCTTGGCCAGCTGTCATTATGAAGTGGATACCGCGATTCGCTAAATACCGGGGTTTATTTGAAAGAATTATTAGGCAATAAATTCCCTGGCCCCAAAAGAATTTCTGGAAACTTGGACATCCCTTGTATAATCCTGGTTTCCTCCAAGTGACCTTGGATATACCATACTGCGTTGTTGTTTGTCAATGACAGATGATATTGTCAATAGAATTAACCTGGAGACCAATTGTTTTTCCGATTACATCTGCTCGATAATTTTTCTGGAATTGATCAATAACAATAACTTACAGATGGTGTCAATGATGTGGAAATTTCGATTATCTAATTTTTTTCTGAAACCGATTTTCACACCCAAGATTCCAATGTTTGGAAATTTCAATAGTAACTTATAAATCTTAGATATACTTAGAAAATGTCGTGGACAACGTTGTTAGAGATCAGGATATCATTGGATGTTTATTTCATTGTGAAGTGAAAGGTTTCTCATTAAGGATGAAAAACGATATCAGTCAAATGACCGCCTCGGCTAAGGTTGCAGCATATTATCCTTCTCTTGATCAAATCGCACATTTGCTTCAATGTCCTCGAGAATTTCACAAATTCCATCTTTAAGACTTTGAATCGATTTTGCAGCATTGACAAAGACTTTACCCATCACCTTACTCCAAAAGAGTCTTGAAGATGTTAAATTATAAGATCTCGATAGTCGATAGTAATCACTTATTTGGGAAAAAACACGGCTAGGAATCTTTTCTTACGAAATTTCAATTGTTTCTTTGCTTGTGTGTCACTTAGCACCGTCTTGTTGGAACGGAACGTCCTTCACATCAATATCTTCCAAATCTGGCCATAAAAATCATTAATCAGAGCTCGGTAGCGCAATCTGTTCATCGTACCAGCCTCATTTAGCATAAGTAGGGAGGATGAAGAAGCTCTACAACAATGATTCTTGGATTTTTCAAGCTCCAAATGCGACAGTTCTGCTTATTAGTGTAGTCTCCAAGGAGAGATGATTTATCGATGAAAATCCGGATCATTTATTATTATTATTATTATTAAATAGTTGAGGCCAAGCCTATAAACTCACAAAATTAAATATATGAAAAAATACACCGAAACTCAAAAAAAAAATTCATCACAAAAGAAAAAGTAATTCACAGCTCCACAAGTAGCACTCACTCGCGACGAAACCAGGTGTCATAGTTTCTTTGAAAGAGTTCACAGAAACTGAGTTCATCACCGATGAAGGTAAAGAGTTCCAAACGGAAAACACACGGTTTGTGATGAAGAACTATCTTTGCGATGTTTTGAAACTCTCCCTCCTCAGCTTGTAAGCGTGACCTCGCAGACGGTCACAACACAACTCAGGTTCAACTTGAAGAGACCACTGAGGTCAACTCCAAAAAAGTTGTGGAGAGCACGGAAAATTATGATGAGATCACCACGCAGCCTCCTGTCATCAAACGTGGACAAATTCTTGATGGACAGTCTTTCACCATAATTTGTCCCAAATGTTCAAGTTTTTCCACCAAGTCCCCTATTACCGGTCAAGAAGATGCTTCACGGAAAATTTTCTGCATTTTTTATATAGAAATTCGATTACAATGCGTTGAAGCGAAAGTATCATTCAATTTTTAGTAATGGCGTAGATTTTAATTGTCGAATGTCAAAAGATAAAAGCTTTGAAAGTGACAGTTGCTCTGATAGCGAGCTTTTCAGAATTAAAACTTTCATTGGAAAAGCCTTTAGACATCACACAGCCAGGGAACGTGTTTTTAAAATTTTTGTTCCGCTTTGGTGTAGAATTTTGTTGAGCTAAAATGAAATATATACTTATGCTATCCATCTGGCATTTGAACCAGAATATTATCTGCTTGTTGCGTAAGAACATGGGCAACAAAGCCAAAGAGATTTACTTTGAATTGAACGAACAAAAAAAACATCGTGTCAGCTCAACCGAAGAAAAAAAATCCAAACCCACCTAGATCGTCGTTTGCGTCAGAGCCATCTACGTCTTTCCCTAACAATGTCACCACCGTCCTATATCAAGATGCCACCCCTGCGTAACAACCGCAGTAATCCACCGCAGGAATGGCTGGGGCCACGTTAGAAACTTCTCAGGAACAGACTTCGAGGATTTCAGACTTAAATGATCCGTAAGTCCCTGGGTTGTTAAACACCCCCGTATAAAATAAATACCAAGCCGAACTCGCAGATTGTCTGAGCCACGGATCTAGAAGTTTGCGCCATTTTCATTTTCGGATTACCGATTTTTGGGCATCGGTGAGTTTGTTCAGACACGTGATCGGATAAGTTTTGATAGGAAAGATGTGTTGAAATTCCTGCCCATATCTCAGGAATGGGCTGGAGATCTAATTCGGTACGTCTTTCTCAGTTGTTTGGTATTTTAATGCCAAAAAACTTACGTAAATTAACCAATCAAATACGATTTAGAATAACTGGTTTTGAATGCTTTTATGTCGTGATTTCAGAAATGCCTCCAGATATTTTCTGTTGCCTTCAGTTTTGGAAATACAGATTAATTCTGATACTAGCGAAAAAAACGGCAATAGACTCGGTATACATATCTTCATAGCCAAAAAAAAAACAATTCCTACTCAGAATGAAAATTTAATTAGCAAAATTATTCATGATTCGATCTTCTTATTCTATAATATCGATCAATCTCATGCTCCGAATTACTTATTTTGTTCTTGGAAGTACCAAAAAATTCAATCTGATGATGGCAGTGAATGTGGAGCAGCTTTAACAACAATAAAAAAGAACTGAACGTTCTCATGAGAGACCAGAGCCTCTGAAAGGAATCTTTCGAAATACTTGCATCCAGCAGGAACGAAAAAACCTTATTTTACCAGGTACCTAATAATATTCAATTCAATCGCCAAAGAGATAATGATCTGATGCCTTCCTTGTTAAGAAAAATAACTGGATATTCGGTAATAATATAAAAATATAAAAACACTTTCAGCAAAGATGGGTTTGACAGAATACATACCAGACGATCAGCGCCTTCTCATTGACAGTTCAAAACTAAGTTTAAAATTCTACTTTTTCGTTACATGGCGGTTTCATATATATTTCAATTCCTATGGTTCATTCAACTCAAATACAGAGAACCTCAACAGCCTACTTGTGTCTATTTGAAAATGGTTAGGTCAAGACAGCAGAGTGGATATACTCAATATCATCGTTTTTGAAGCCTTCGGGACAGCACAACTAAAAATGAACATTGTATCAACAGAAATTGACCTTCAAGAGATGTCATGAGTCGAGGAAATCAAAATGTAATGAACGAACTTTGATTACATGATTCTCTGGGGTTAGCACAGAAGAATTAAAAGCCGATATATTTGATAGTTCCCAAATGAGGCAACTTGATGAAGATTCATCATAAAAATGAGAAAGACTAATTGATACGTTTGGTGTTGTTCAAACTGTATAAAAAGTCTGACAAATTATAAAGCCATTAGGTAGAATAAGTAGAAACTATGCTTTAAAATTTTATATTCGTCGGTTGTAAAACGGGAAATCTTCCTTGGCAAGTACCTTACGAAAAAAATTATGCATTTTTGGATTACTGAATGAGGCGTAACTTCGACGTACATCGATGAACAAAAAGCGAAAAACTTCAAACAAAATAAATCGGTCTATCCAGTGATACACATTTCAGGAGCCTCAACTTTTTTCCGACCAGAAAAACCTCTTTCTCAACCTCATATAAATCGCATCATCACCCAAAAAAACATCCACTTCTGATGGACGAATCGGTAGCTTTGAAACCTTGCAATATCGCCGACCCGGTTTGGGAATTACAGCGCCCTCTATACGCCGTCGGCGAAACCTCCGCAGGGGCGGCCTGGATGAAAACAATCATTAACTCACCCTCTCTCGCAGGGATCTTGGCCAAACAAAAACAACGAGCAGGGGAACTAATAAAATGCTATTGAGTTACCAGGTGTCGGCAAATAAACAGCACAGAAAACAATGGGGGTATTGGGAAATGAAAAAATGGATTTAATTGAGGGAGAATTTTGCACGGTGAAACTTCAAGGGAGGGTAATTTTCTTTGTTAGGTTTCAATACCGACATGATCCTTCCAACTCAACTTCGAAAGAGAAAAGGTTTTTTGTTCTCCATAGAAATTTCAGCAGGATTTATTATTTCGATTTCTTTGAAGGCTTATTGGTAAGGTGAAGGAATATTCTCCAGAATTAAAAAAATTCTGGAAAGTTTCCTGAAAGAAAATGAAATCCAACAAACTCTGTGGAGTTTCTTCAACATAGCAATAACTCCTGATTTAGTCTGGTAAGTTTCAGATGAATGGATTCACAAGTTTAAAAGTTTCCTACCTGGCATGTTATAACATCTGATCATTACATAACTATTTATGTATTACACTAAGAAAAGTTTTATATAAACCCTTTCACTCGAAGAAGGATTTGTGTAGTGAAGTCATAAAAAAAAAACAATACGTCGATATCTCATATTGCACGAAGATTTCAAAGAATTCGTTGAAGTGATAATAAAGAATCATTCGTCATTCATTTATTTGCAGTGTATTCGAAGATAATCTTTCAAATTCGGAAAAGTGCTTTTACAAATTTTTTATTTATATATTTTTTACGCTTTTTTGTAGATTAACAAAAATATTGCCAAGTTATCATCATATAGAATGATAATCTCCAAATCTACCAACTTTTCCGCGAATCTGACAGCTAGCTCCCTCCCTCGGCCATCCCGTGAACCCGTCGGAAAATCCAACTTTCACGTTTTCGGAGCAAGGTGGCGCCACAGGTTCGTCTGCAGGAAAAGGATCGATAATTGGAAAGAACTGGAGATATCTGAACTGATCTGACGCAGATATGTTGGTGTCGATTGAAAGACACATCTCGGTGATTTTCACGAGCGAGGAAATAATTTTTCTCTTCAATTTTCCATCAGCGTTCCGGTACGCTGAGTGAAAAGGGAAATGAATCTGTTCGATCTCAGGGGCTTTTATTTGGAGAGAATGGGAATGGTTATTTGGAAAGGAATAGTTCTTGTTTCGAGTGGTTCATGAATTCTTTTCTTGTTTGTCTGCAGAATTCAGATATAATTTTTTTTTTGTTTTCAGATATAATGATGATTTTTTCGATAACTTTATTCGTTAGAAATTGTTGAATAAAGTTTGATGTAGATCTAGGTGGATATACGAGGGTTTGATTTTTTTCATGATTTCAAAATTTCGTAAGAAAATTCCAGAAAAACACATTAAGACGTCAATTTTATCGGTTAGTTGATCTGCATGATGTTTCCGTGTATGATATATTTTAAATTCGGCAAAACATTTGAGTGATTATAATACAAACCGAGTTTTAACTAACGGGTGGTTAACTTTAAGTTGGCATTACTGTTCAAGATGGCGACCGATTTAACAGCTGTCAAATGATTTATTCTTAGTTCGGTTTTGGCAATTCAACTCACGCCTGAACAACGCTTGCAAATAGTGCAATTTCATTTCGAAAATAATGGTTCTGTGCGGAATACGTATCGCGCACTACGTCCATTTTATTTTGTTTAGCGATGAAGCGCACTTCTGGTTGAATGGCTACGTCAACAAACAAAACTGCCGCATTTGGAGTGAAGCTGATCCTCAAGTATATGTCGAAACACCGTTACATCCAGAAAAACTGACTGCTTGGTGCGCTTTATGGGCTGGTGGAATCATTGGTCCGTACTTCTTCAGAAACGATGATGGCCAGAACGTTACAGTCAATGGTGATCGGTATACAGCCATGATTACTAACTTTTTCATTCCTGAATTGAACAACCATGATGTCCAGGACCTGTGGGTCCAACAAGACGGCGCAACATGTCACACAGCTCGTGCCACAATCGATTCATTGAAAGACACGTTTGGTGACCGCGTAATTTCACGTTTTGGACCTGTGAATTGGCCTCCAAGATCTCGTGATTGAACACCGCTAGACTACTTTCTGTGGGGCTATGTGAAGTCATTGGTCTATGCGGATAAGCCACAAACCCTTGACCATTTGGAAGACACCATTCGCCGTGTTATTGCCGATATACGGCCACAAATGTTGGAAAAAGTCATCGAAAATTGGACGTCCAGATTGGAAGTTCTATAGCTCTAAAAAAAACACCCTTTATAATTGTTTAAACTTGAGACGACGAAATACATAGTTGATGCTCTGTTCGCTGAAATCAGACATAATTGAAGCATTTTCATTTGAAACCATTCGTCAGGTATCCTTTGACACAAACCAATCCTGCGACAAATCCTTCGTCAAACATCAAATAGTGAAGACGAATCCGGAGAGATAAATAACACATTGAATAGAAGTGTACCCTCTAGTCTTCTCGCTAAGTACACAGGGAATTTAATAATTCGCCGTTTTCGCTTAGCATAATACCAACATAAAAGATTGTGGATCTTTACGAAGTGAACCAAATTAGTGTGGTACGTGAATTTCCTGCACGTCCATTTTAATGAATATTATTCCTGCAGGTTATACGCCTGGTATCTCGGGTTTTGCATAAATATCGTGTTTTAACGAATGGAAACACTTTAACAGTCCTGTTCGAGAAGGTGTATCATGAACACACACATAGACTCGAACACATCATTAACTTTATTGCTCCTGGGTAAGTGTTTTTCTTCGTTTTCGTTTGCAGCTCCGAATAAATATGGGTGTATTTGTCGAGACTGTGTACTTTGCGTTTTCGTTTTCTTCTCAAGGAATTACATCTAATTACCGTGAGGTCTAATTAAAGGGTGTTTTTTTCGAAGTATATAATTTTAAGTTGGCATTACTGTTCAAGATGGCGATCGACTTAACAGCTGTCAAGTGATTTATTCTCAGTTTGGTTTGGCAATTCATGATGAATAGACTCACGCTTGAACAACGCTTGCAAATAGTGCAATTCCATTTAGAAAATAATGGTTCTGTGCGGAATACGTATCGCGCACTATGTCCATTTTATTTTGTTTAGCGATGAAGCGCACTTCTGGTTGAATGGCTACGTCAACAAACAAAACTGCCGCATTTGGAGTGAAGCTAATCCTCAAGTGTATGTCGAAACACCGTTACATCCAGAAAAACTGACTGTTTGGTGCGCTTTGTGGGCTGGTGGAATCATTGGTCCGCACTTCTTCAAAAACGATGATGGCCAGAACGTTACAGTCAATGGTGATCGGTATAGAGCCATGATTACTAACTTTTTCATTCCTGGATTGAACAACCATGATGTACAGGAGCTGTGGTTCCAACAAGACGGCGCAACATGTCACACAGCTCGTGCCACAATCGATTTATGAAAGACACGTTTGGTGACCGCCTAATTTCACGTTTTTGACCTGTGAATTGGCCTCCAAGATCTTGTGATTTAACACCGCTAGACTACTTTCTGTGGGGCTTTGTAAAGTCATTGGTCTATGCGGATAAGCCACAAACCCTTGACCATTTGGAAGATAACATTCGCAGTGTTATTCCCGATATACGGCTACAAATGTTGGAAAAAGTCATCGAAAATTGGACGTCCAGATTGGACTACATCCGAGCCAGCCGTGGCGGTCATATGCCAGAAATCATATTTAAAATGTAATGCCACAAGATTATCTTGCGGATAAATAAAATTCATGTCAATCGAATAATCCATCGATGTTTTATTGCAATTTTAAGTTCTATAGCTCCAAAAAAAACACCCTTTTTGTTCGGGTCAAATCTTGCAACTGAATATTGTTGAAGTAGTTATCTTCAACCGATCTCGATGAAATTTTGCATTCATTTGGACGACAATGAATTACTAGCTAACTGACCTCATCCAAAATACGGGATGGAGGACAGTACAAAATGGCAGCCTAGTTTTTTGTGTGCGTCATTGTGCCATGAGTATCAAAAGAAAGGGAGAAAACATAGGAAGTCATAGGAATTCTTGGGAAGTCATTCTATAACTTCCCAATATATGAAGCCAATATAAAAGTTTGTGGTACCTTTTGAACCCTCGCTAGAATCTGAGTTATAAAAAGTGATTTCTCAAAAAATCTCAAGTTACTAGAATAAATAACTGGCGAGCTCCAGTAAAATATTTGATTTTTATTGTAGAAAACAGGATTTCAATACTAATTGAATTTCGATACTGTTGACAATTTTTCCATTCGTATTCAAATGAAAAAAAAAACCTGGAAATCACAGTCAGTTTTCCAATATACACACTAACAGTCTGTGAACGTAATTGAATACGAAAGGTATTAAATTTTGGACGAACAAAATTCGAAAATGCAAAACGAAAAGCACCGATTCCAATTGGTACAGTTACTGCAATTCAGGATGAACCCATTTTATTCGCTCATCAATATTAATTAGTGACTGGTCGAATTGTTTTAAATTATCTCCATGTAAAGGTAATAGCATGAATATTGAAACACCAATTCCTTTCATGTCGAAAGGTAAAAAAAAATTCAGTTAGTCAACATGACGCAATAGGGTAGGTTAAACATCAGCAGATATGATATTTTTGCTAGTTCAACGCCTAAATTTATAATTATTCGTGTGGATTGAAATATTGAATGAAATTCGAACATATTCTGCCTTATTGCAAGGCGGACTTATCGAGTGTTTTAATTATTTCGCTTCCAAATTGAGCCACTGAACAAAAAATTAGAATTCATAATGGATTTAATTCCAAAATACACAACAATTCAAATGCACAGAAGTTTGTTTCGCCTTCTTTATTGAGAGAAAATGTCGATGCAATTATACCAACTGAAAAAGAAACTGAAACACCCAGAAGGAGCTGTTTAAATTAAAAATTTTATTGGGTAAAACATAAATTTTGACAACTATCCTAACCTCTTTCGAATACAGGAAGAATCCACATTGAAAAGGAGGCGGATATCTCTTTTATTAGTCCCTATAGTTGTACTAACAAGAACTGAAATATACCTTCGGCTGGCATCGAAGCCAAGGCCAGCTTATTCCGAAGATGAAAAATCCGGGAAATATCGAGATAGCAACATGTTTTCCTCCTATCCTATCAATTCGTTTTCCAATATCGATTCTACCAGCTTGTGAAAAGGACCAATTTTCCAAAATTTAATCTGTTATCCGTCTAGGAGATTGGGAACATTGAGGTCAATTCGCTTGTGTACATACGAGCCGGAATATTCCGGAATATTTGTTCAGATGCACCGGAGAAAACCGGTAAACATACCCGGAGTCAGCGTGTTTCCGACATTTTCATATGGGGGAGGGGATGTATAGAGGACGTCGTGTCTTGGAATTACTTCCGACTTTTGCCCCTACAAATGCGGAGCTTTCGTCTTCTGCTATGATTATGTTATGCCTTTTTTTATTCGCTTTCTCGTCTCGTTTCAGAGATGCTTTTACGCTATAAAAAGGAGAACCAATATGAAAATGAATTACAAAGTAATCTTGAAATAATTATGGATTCAATATTTTTGATAATTCATTGTTAAAAGTCACTTCAAACCACTCTCAGGTATCCAAGTTCTTAAAAGCTTCACTTTTACGTTGAAAATTTGTGCAGTAAAACTGTCTGCGCGAAAATTTGAAGTACAGGTCTCAGTTTAGTTTTAAGTGGTGTTTCCGAATATTAAAACAGATTTTCAAAATTCCGATGTACAGGGTGTTGTTACGAGGTTTCAAACGATTCATAATTTTTTGTTAACCCGGACCTGGATTTTCAAGGCGGTTATTGCATGATACGTTTGGGCTCTTAATTACGAACATATTTTCCAAATATGAAGAAAATATACCGGGTGGTTCCTTTGATATGGCCTCAGAAAGAAACGGACAACATTCATAAAATACCCTGTTTCTCGGCTACAAAGAGAGTAAGACCCAATAAATGGGGTATCTCCAGAACCGCCTTAGTGCCACCTATGCACCTGTGAAGTATTTCCGTTTCCCAATGAGACACCCTGTATAAAGTTTTCTGCACAAATACAGGGTGATTCACCGCCATTGCTTATTAGACGTTTATGGAAAAATTATCATAATTTTGTGCTGAAAATTTGCATGTTGGAGTTTGAGATAATTATCTTTTCCCTTTGATAATTTCAGCATCCGGTTGTACCGGAAACAAACTACTATTTCCTTCTTTCGAAGATCAAATTAATTCCACGGCGTTCAGACAATTTTTCAACTCTGGAAAAATTGCTTATTCACCAACACCCTTTATATGTTTTTTCAATACTTTTCCATTGGAATGTTAAAATTTTAAAGTAAAAACCATGAATTAAACAGGATGGATGGGGATGATTTAACCTCTAAGAAGCACTGAAAAATTACGGAAACTTCCCTCAGGGTCTAAAGTTCAGTTGGAAGATTTTTGGTTTCTTACGAGAAGGAAAACTTTTTCCCTCGAACAACTTCTTTTTAATCATCCAAATCTGGAATATTATTAAGAAGCGCTTGTGAGGGTGGAGATTGTTTGGACAAACATGAATTTCAAGAATATTTCAATTTAATTAAAAACAACAAAGGGATTCGAGCACCACAGCAATAAAATAATTCAGAAAAAACTTCGTTAAACGTCATCAAAGAAACTTTCATTTGGAGTTTTTGTTTCTGGCACAAAAGCCTCTAGGACCTCCTCGTGAATCTAGATTAACATTTGCAAACAATAAAAATAAGAATAGAAAGTATACATTACGAACAAAAAACATATACCTATACGTGATATTTTCCGTATCTGATCCCAGAAAGGCAAAAGCAATCATTGTGCAGTTTGATAAATTCACATAGAGACCTTTGTGTATTTGATACCAAAGCGAGGAGATATTCGATTCTTGCGACTGGTGTAGAATACTTCTCGTAAAAATTCCTTTTATCCCTGTTTATTGGTGTCCACGTTTGGCCTTTCTGTTGTATGAAACTCTCAGTTAGGAATTGAAAAGCACCAACGGGCGTGAATAAGTCGGTTGAAGTGAATTTGACAATAGGAACATGACACAGTCGATCGATTCTTTCTTATCTTCTTTGGGTCTTGGATATGGTAAGTACGATTTCATTCACTTGAAAGTTGAAAGTAATCATAATTTTTTCTCATGAGATTTTTTATTGAGTTTTCACTCAGATTTTGGTGAATTAAACTTTCAAGTATAGTAATATGTAGTATTATTATTTTATGTTTTAACAGGGCCTATTTCAGTTTATAGTTTTCTATATCGAACTATTGAAATGTGTAGAATCTAACAATTGAATGGATTCTCATGATTTCATGTCAAGATATTGAGAAATGTTAGTGTTCTTGTCTATACTGACTACAAGCAAAAATTCCTAAACACGTCTTCTATCCAGGCGTTATCAGAATCCTTTTTTTTTTCTGGAATAGGGCCCACTTCTTTTCTCCAGAACTTTTTTTTTGATGGAGCACAGGTAGTTCAGAAAGATATAAAAAGAAATTTGGATCCAGTTCCCACTTTTTAGTTTCTTGTTTTTTGTCTTATCTGTTACCGATTTCGAGAATGAAAATTCGAACAATCTAGTAATAATGATGAATAAATTAATTATAAGTTTTGATACTTATTTACCTGAAATGAAGCGAATATTCCATAATAGTCATCGCAAACAAGGACTAAAAGAAACACCCTGTATCTAGAAGACAAATAGTTTGCGGGCCCATATTTAGAGGACTTTTTTCTTTGAATTATCTAAGGAATCTTTCATTTACCTCAGTAACTCTAATTCAGGAACATTCTGTAAAGTTCATCTATATGTAGCGCAAAAACCTACCTTAATCAGGATCTGTCATCCTTTATAATAATTCATGAAAGTCTGGTTTTTTTTGTTTTTTTTACGGATGCAAATATTCCTTGAGGAAAATTATGAACCTCCGTTATATCTGCGAAGGTCGTTCATTCTTGCAGAATATTCTTCTGTCGTAAACCTGAAAATTCCGGGACTTGATTAATTTCTCCGGATTTTGTTAACAGTACCGTTTAAAAGGGTATAATTTGTCAATGAACCGACGATTAGGAAGATCAAATAAATCCGGCAATTAAATTTTATATTTTCCCGGCTGCGAATTGCCCGGAAAATTCCCGCCTATTTTCACCATCTCCCTCACCCTCGGCGCCGAAGATTCCGTAGGAACCAGTGGCGGCTCATCATGGTAGGCTGGATCGATGCATGAAGTCGAAATCAAGAATAAGGAAAATTTCCACAATTTCAATTTGAAGTCATTCATTGTTTGCCTTTCTGTATTATTTACGATAGCCCCTATTCACTAATGGCTAAGACAAAATGTATTGGTGGGTGATTTTATACACGCTTAAATTACTTGAAGACGTGTCCAGAATGATACATTCAGTTTAAGAACAAGTAGGAACCAAAAATACCAAAAGTTCTATATAAAAGTTTTCCAATAAGGGGTTTCACTTTGATATAAAAATAAACTAGTATAGTTTGGGAGAAAGCGATAGATGTTTAATTTATCGCAAAGAGCTATTAATGATGGAAAACGATATCAGCCAAAAGTGCTTTAGATTTTCGCTTTGTGATTGCAAACTTTCAACAATTTTTGTAGTTAATTTTAACAATTTAAATACGCTGTAAAAGCGTTTTTCTTTCTAATTTTAGTGATAGCGCAGTTTGCTTGTGAAATGTCAAAAGATGACAGATACAAAAGTATTAACTGCCAGATAGCGGGCTCTTCAAGCTTATTGGAAAATACTGTATATACTCAGAAAATTGCTCAAATTGAATAGAAACTTTTATATAGTTCAATTGTTTATGGTATTGCCTCATGTTACTTTCACTGAATTTTATGTAGCAAAAATATCACTTATATGTCAATAACGAGATTATGCCTAAGCCGTTATCATCTCCAACAACTATCAACTTCAATTTTTTTTGGTTTTGTTTCTTCGGTGATTTTTATGATCATCCTAAAATTTTAATTAGTAGTAGTAATTTATCAATTTCAAGAACCACCAAGAGCAAAATGTCGAAAAACCAAGTATGTGAACTTGTTTCCCTGTGTCTAAATCTAACACGAAGAGAATTTTTTCATTCATGTGTCAATTTTTCGTTCGAGTATAGAATATGTTGAAGGCCTTATGAAGCTCTCAAACAAAAACGGACTTTTTAATACGTAAAAGTTTTGAAAAGTCAAACACCATCAGTTGAAAGCCAGATCTGCTGATCCATGAGAAACACCCACGAGCCGCCGCTGGCAGAAACGCCTCCTCCGATTTATTCATCTTCAGCATGCAATTAGCCGAATAAATAAGGATTTATACCCCGGGTTTATTGTTCTGTAGCGAGACATCTCGGATGGGAAGTCCTCCAAGTTATCCGGAGATGGCTACTGCCTTTATATCGAATATTTGATCCACTTTAAAGTTTAATCAGTTTACGTTCAATTACCTTCTTTCTGATTAATGTCCCCAATATTGTTCGCACAGTAATTTACTGTCGAGATAATTGAATCCTTAATTGAAAGTTTCGCGGAAAGTTATCGGAGGAGGCCGCGGATTAGATTTTTGAGCAATTAACAGTCAGATTCGGGGCGGGAAGACGCGTAAGATGAAAACTGGAAGTTGGGCGTCGATACCGTCGGAAATTTATGACGCAAACTTGGGAAGAAGGGTTGGATGATTGAAGGAGTATCTCCAACTTCATTTCTTCCCGTCGAATCTGTTTCAATTTTAGCAAGGCGGCCAACGAATCGGAATCATCTCAAATATTGTTTTCCGGATAACTCGAAAACTATTAATGTAGGATCCAGTTATTGTTCCCTGTATATAATTGAGATAGTCAACCGGATGCTTGGAGACCTATTAGTTTCTTCTAGTGTCGAGGGCATGACAGTTTCAATGAATTTACAGGGAACGAATAGTTTTTTTACATATAATGTAAAAAGGATGTGTAATTCTTCGAGGTGTCGAAGATATGTCATGGAGTGGTAAATCTTAAAGAGATTTATTGGGGGGTTGAGAAAGTTCGAAGAGAATACGGTCATACCAGATGTGTCACATCTGTGTATCAGGTTCTAGACCTTCGGGAATATTCGATTTCCAGGAATCCACGAAGATCTTTGTGAGCGGTACGGCAAAGCTCTTATTGGACTAGGGGATAGTACTTTCCCTAAGGGTGTGGTCAAGCCGAAAAAAGGAAGGTCGATATTCGAGACAGGGTAGTCCCAATCGGCAGAGAGTTCAGTTCAAATTAATCCGAAGACGGGTAAAGTTCAACTTAAGCTGAAGACGAGTCAAGTTCGGTCGGTCAACTTGAGACGTAAGACGAAAAGACGGTTCGCGGACTGAATTAAGACGAGTTAGAGACGAGACGACCGAATACTTGAAGTACGACGAAGACGTTTCGAGTAATCAACAAACGAGTTAAAGACGAAATTGAGTACCGTAGTGAGAAACTTGTAATTAGGACGTAATTAAGATCTTCTCAATACTGAGTTTGTACTGTATAAGTGTGGCTTTGTAAAAAGATGTAAATGACTGAAAAGAATTTAATTATTATAAATCCAACAAAGTCACGGAGAAAAAGACGAAAGGCCAGGTAATGGAATCATACCTCTAGACGATCGATTAACCAAGTCTACATTAATCGGATAGAATTGACAGTTTGAGTTAGTTGTAACGTTTAACTACACAAATATCGATGCAGTATCTCGATATGCACAAGTGGAAAACCACCCATCTCAAACTTCGTTTTGTTGCGTTTGTTGAGTTTGTTCGAGTACCAGACGCCAGGGGGAGCTATGTTTCAAATAATTCGCTTTAGGGAGGTGAGTGTCCCATCTATGGTATTTGTAATCTTTGCATTAGATCATGGAATCAACTAAGCGGTTAAATGTTAGAAGATATTGACCTTTCCCAAGCGCCCTTTGGCGACATTTTCAAACCAGACTCACCCTGTAGACCATATTTCTCCCTCCGCTTGCCGGCAGTGCGTGCCGAGTGTACGGAAACTCCGCGAAAACCATCTCCGATCGTCGATTTTCCGGCACATCAGAGCATCTCCTCGCATCGATAAGATAATGGCCCAGGTTATGTGCAATTACCACGGGGCCATATTCCGGGCACGGGGGCCCTAGCTGACCCTTCAGGAATCGAACGGAGTCCCATGCATAATGTATCGGGCACTTTTTGTTGTTTCCCGTGCGGACGTGACAAACGGCCGAAGAACAAGCAACGGAAATTTTAATAATGTAAATAGACACAATCGCTTATCGGCCATGCGAACTTCTCGGTCGATGTGTGTGAAACTTTTGAAGGTTCGATGATGATAATAATAGAGTAACTCAGAATGAAGGATGATCTAGAAAAAACTTCGGGAAAGCATGAACGCTAGTCCAGTTGCCTCGGATGCTCGATAAATTATGGTTCGATGAATTTCAAAGTAATGATAAACACTATGATAACCTTCCGAATTATAATCTACGTATCACACTTGGTCTCTCTCCTATTTTAATGTGTGATTCTGGATCGATTTCTAACAGATGACTATGATTTTTTCATTGGCTCCATTCTGAAATCAGTTGTTCTCGATCAATTCTAGTGATCAATAGTTTTTCTTTCGTTTGATTTTCTACACTCGATCGCTATGCAACGCGAAACACGCAATTTGACCCAAGAGGAATGTGCCCAAGCGGTAGTTTTGCGAGAAGAAGGGTGGACATACACAAGAATTGCAGAAAGGTTTGGAGTCTCCCATACAAGTGTGGACAGAATGTTGCAGCGATTCAGGGAGACAGGTATGACCAGGACAGGGTAGACCACTGGTAACAACTGCCATTCAAGAACGTTACTTGAGAGTTTCTTCGTTGAGACAACGGTTTGCAACCGCTCGCCTCCTTCAAAATCAGCTTGAGCAAAGTCATGGGGTGCAAATTATCACTCAGACAATAAGAAATCTCAGAGAATATTGTTTAAGGCCTCGTGTCGCGGCAAGAGGCCCAGCTCTTACCCCAGCCCATCGAAGGGCGCGTTTGGATTTTGCGAGAGAGCATATCCATTGGGAAGAGGCTGATTGGGAATGAGTTCTCTTCACAGATGAGTCTAGATTCTGCCTCTACCATTGTGATCGATGTTCCCTTGTATACAGACGACCACATGAAATATATGCTCAGTGCAATTTCCTGAATACTACTGGTTTCGGGGGAGGATCGATTATGGTATGGAGTGGAATATTTTTGACTGCTCGCACAGACCAAGTGGTCGTTGATAATGGAGCTATGAATGCTGATAGGTATAAAGGGAACATTCTTGAAGAGCATGTAGTGCCATTTGCCCCATACATTGGTGAAAATTTCATTTTGTCAGACCCCATCGTGCGCGCATCGTTCAGGAGTACCTTGAAGAGGTTGAAGTCTCTCGAATGGAATGGCCAGCAAGAAGTCCAGATCTCAATCCGATTGAGCAGGTTTGGGACAACCTCAATAGAAGGCTGAGAAGTGCAGAAAATCATCCAGCTACTCTTAATGACTTAGGAATCCCACTCAGAGAAATCTGGGAAGGATTAGATCAGAACATTTTAAGATCACTAATTTTGAGTATGAACCGTCGTTGTCGAGCTGTAATTAACGCAAGGGGTGGAAATACCAAGTATTAAATCACTTATCAGCATTCCAGTATTTTGAAAATTGTTTATTTCTCTTCTTTCACATAAGATTCGGTGAAATCCTGAATTTTTCTTCCATTTAATATGTCTTGTTCCGTTCAAAACCTTCCCGAGAGAACATGAAAAATAAGTTATAAAGTCAATGTAGAGTTAACTTTCATCAAAATTGAGATTATCAGAATGTGCGTTAATTTTTTTGCGCAGTGTACTTTACCTCATAGGAAATTTACTTTTCCAATTTGGGTCTGAACGACGATCCGTCCCTGTCCCAGGAAGGATTTCCTCCGGCTGCGACCTGCGAAAGCGATCGCGACGTTTACATGCAAAATACAGGGTGGCGGCATTTCGCAATTTCCCCCAAATAAATTAGCATCTAATGCGATGCGCAAAGAATTCGAACCGTTTAAAATTCAATCCGATCGAGGACGATAAATATTCAAAGTCCATCGGAGCAGGCCGGAGTTAGTGGGTTAGTTCTCAGCCCGAAATCCCGGCACTGAATTGAAACAATCCGCTACATTAACCCCATCCGGGAAGGGGGAAGCGTCGATTTTAAATCGGGATTATTCTTTTTACTGCGTTTCCTCCAGATTGGGAATTTTCGGGATGATAGGCGGGGGGTAGAGAGGAAGAGTTTCAGGAGTTTTTAGATAGATTATTGGATGTAAGCTGGTTGAATAATAGAACTTTTTTCGCGAGCCTATTTGGACAGAATTTTAGGAGTTCACGAGTTCAAAAAGTTTTAATTCTTCAAACCGATCATTAAAATATCAGCTTGCCAGGAAAATATATCAGTACATAAGACATTACAATAATTCAGTCGATGAAAAAAGTTATTCGTTTTATCGCTCAGACTCAGAAAGTATAAGGTATAAGAGATAATCAAAATATGAAAAGGATTGTCAAAGTACCTACTATCTTCATTGCTTATAATTTCAAATTAAATAGGGCTCTCAATCAGTTATTTCACAAAGTTTGAATAATGATAAAATTATCCCTGAAAATATTCTAGACGTGATCTTCTCGAGAAAAAATCCAACAGCTGAATATTTTCAGTTTATTCAATTTAAACCATTTTGATTGACTCGAATCGAGAGGGAGGTCTTGAAAAATATTCCGCATATCAAGAATTAAGTTATATCTATCAATGATTTCAAAGAAACCTCAATTTTTCATGATTTGAAACTGACATTCAATACTTGAAAAAATATTCTTTTGAAAAAGGTATTATTCAATAAGCGAGACACACTACGGAGGGGGATTCAACAAAAAAAAGTTAGAAAAAAGGGTTGTTACAATTTATGTGTTCCTCTCAATTTTTCGAAAGCGAAAAATGGTACGCCACTGAGATATTCCAAACATAAAATTATTTTTGAATGGCTCCTTCAATTCATGACGATACATCTTTCATGTCTTTTTTCGGACGGGGCGAGTTTTTATACAGAAAAACATAATATCTTCAATATTTTATCAAGAACTATCTAATAATAAATAATTCATTAACGAAATAAAAATACGCTTTGAGATATTTAATTTTTTTCATGTAAAAACGGCATCCTATACGAAAAAAAGGATGAAGGCTTTTTGTCACAAAACAATCACAACAACAAAACCCTGTATAAGACTTTCAAATAAGTTTTCTGATATTCTTCTCAGCATTTTCATGTGTGGTTAGTTTATTGATTAAAAATCAGCAAGGATCAGAGAAGGAAATTTTCTGATTACATAATTGCTTTTCGACCACTGAGAACAATTTGTAGGCTTCGTTATCTAATGGTTTATTTCAAAAGATGAATTTCTGAAAAGCAGTTTCTGTTCACTAAAACAGAAGCGGAAATAGTTTTTACAAATATCCACATGACTTACGACTTCGTCAAACGTCATCTGAACTTTGAAGAATATCTTATACAGCTGGCAGGGAGAAATAAAAGATACGGACCACCCGCATATGCTCCCTCGGATATACAGAAATATATTTACTTGAGAATATGTGAGTATTTCGTCGAAACGACTCGCTCTTATGGGATTCGAGTTGACATCCTCAGAAATCAAACGTCTTCGGAGAAATTATATGGAAGCGAATTTCCTGAAATATCACAATGCATTTGGACTGCGGAATCGCTACATATGTCACATGGTGAAAAGAAATTGTTTACAGAGACAGAAAGTTAATTTTCAACTAATGCAAGGTGAGCCATGGCTACCTCTTACGATCCTAAGAAAATATTCAAGAAATATTTCAAAGGGTAATATTGGCAGGCTATTTAACAATAAGCTATATTACTTCGACAGATGATAGTTGGTCCCATTCTGGACATTTTTCTGTTAAAAACATAGTTCCGATTTATTTTCGCTCAGAAGTTGAAAAAAATCGAAATAATTTATTTTCATGTTTGAGTTGAAAGGCCGACTATTGAGAATAACAAAATAATGAATCCATTTCGCTCGTCATGTGATCTGACAAGGCTTGTTTCACTGAGCATGGTATTGACAGCAATCATAATGAACATGTATGGGCACTACAAAATTAATAAGCTGTTAGATGTAGACGATTTCAGCAACGTTTTAGTTTCAGCATTTGTAGTAGGATTTTCAATAATGACTTATATATGTAATAATGCCAATAGATGCTATAAATGATCGTTTAAATGCAGATTGCTATGGACATTTTTTGAGCACAATATTTTTGACTTCATTAATGAATTAGATCTCAGAGGAAGACAAGCAGCTGCTTTTTCAAATAAAAATTTCACGAATGAATGAATAGGTTGAGGGAGACTAAGACCATGGCTCTATTGTTCAACTGTTTTTTAATAGGTATACAATTTTGCTTTCACCGTTTTTTTTTCCGAAATTCGAGGTTTTATTTTGAAAAACTGGTTATACCTTTATGATTCTGAGTATTGCCCATCGCTGGTCACTACTTTCACCCATACTTCGTGCAACGTACGAAGAAATGGCCATCTTTCGATTTTTGCATTAATTGTGTTCGATAACGATCGCCTGTGATTTTTTCTGTCGGTTTTAACAACTCATAATACACTATGCTGAGCTGGTCCCACCAAATACTGAGCATAACCTTGGAACCGTGAATATTTTGAAAATAATACAACCAACAGGCCATAAGGCCAATTACAGGTGTACATAATTAAACTATCTATAAAATTATACAATAATTATACTATCAAAAAAAAAGAAAAGAAACAAATCATGATAAGCCTACTACAAAAGTTTTTAAAAATATAATTCAATTCTGAAGTGCACTGAACAATAAGTGCTTAAATTGGTATAAAGACAAGAAGAATATATCCACACTCTGAAGATTATCATAACTCCTGCACATTGACGTAAGTGGACAATAAAAATGATGCTGAGTATTAGGTACATCAATATGGAAAGTTAAATGTGATCTGGATGTAAAACGAGGAACATTCAAATATGTTGACGAAAGAAGAATTGTCGAATCGATACGTCCGTGAATTATTTTATAAAGGAAAACCAAATCATTAATTTCGCGGACCTTTCTGAGCGAAATGAAATTGAACTCATCCAAAAGAGAGTCATAACTGTATCCTCTATCGGTATAAATATAACCGAATATACGGTTTGGCCGTCGACCTGGAAGCATGGCTGGGATATCCCCATGATTTTCTGCGCTTGGAATTATCGTTATGAACCGATTTTTCGTCTCCAGTCACAATGCGATACAGAAATCCCTTCCGTCTTTATCTTGCCAGCAGCTCTTTACAAGCAAACAACGCCGTTCAACATCTCTCGGCTTCAACTCCTATGGTACCCAATTTCCTTATTTCTGAATCATTTCCGCGACTTTCAGGGATTTTGAAAAGGCTTGTTTCGTCACTCTCTATGATCCTGCTAATTCTTTTAGCGTTTGACACGAGTCACGATCAAGTAATGCATACAATTCTGGATTTTCGAAAACCTTCTCTCTTCCACTGGTCTTCGACGTTAAAATTACCGTTCTTGAAGCTTTGAAACCACTAGCGGCCTCATCATAGGTATTTGAGAGCATTCGATGAGCCTCAGCCTCAGATCTTCATATTGAAGCAGAAAATTAAAACCTTCCGCAAATGACGAGAATTTGGCTCGTAAGCTGACATGTTTAATCGAGAATAACTAATAAATAATTGCTGTCACAAATCGACTAATATTTCGATGACGTTATTTCTACGAATACCTAAGCTCATTGTATGACCACTACGATCTATGTATTTAGAATATTTTTTCTTTAATACTTGTAACTTTGAGAAAGTGTTCAGAATGAGTGCAGATACCACATGGCCAAGTTTGTCGTATATGAAGCGTAGAACACTCTCTATAACGTATATTTTTAATTATAAAGGACAATAAACATATTAAGCTTTGTAATGTGGGAACTAGCTCTGGCAAACCCTTTATTCCTTTAGTGCACACTTATTTTCATATTTTCAACCGGAATCGATAGTAACCGAGGTCTACAATCTAACGAGTCACAGCCTGTAGACTATATAGTCTTCGCTCACCCTTATAATCACTACGAATGTAAGAAAAGAATATTCGAGTAATTTTTTTACATTTTCATGAACTCATTCCCCCCGTTTTGATTAATCGTCTCAATTTTCGACCCGGAAACGCTGTTGCGTCTACCATATTTCATCCGGAGGCAACACGAAGAGATCCGGGGTCTGAGCGTTCTTCGGTTACTTTGCATTTTTCTATAAATCAACGTCGCGGCGTCGTTGTCTTCAATGAAACATGGATTCGGCGGAGTTTGACGCCAAAATGAAGTTAACGATACTTCTTCATCTGGCGCGGACCGACCAACCCTTCATCCCAAGTTTGCATCATAAATTTTCGACGGTATCGACGCCAAACTTCCTGTTCCCATCTTGGGAGAAGTCCCGCGTTGAATCTGACTGTTGATTGCGAAAAAATATGATCTGTGAAATTTTCGATTAAGGCTATTGTTGCGGAACTGTAAATAACCTACATTTCAAGTTTTGAGGATTGCGTATTCAACCATTACCATTCCTTATCATTTAGCCAGTTGTCTATAATTTTCAAGCGTCATTTTGGGTTTCTGAATTGCATCTTGATTTTTATTTTCAAGTTGAAAGCTCCAGATAACACACATTAGTCAATTTTACACTGTACAACATTCCAGAAACCCAAATGGATTTGACATCGCTTGTAACTTTAATGTTGTATTAGTTGAACAATGATTGGATCTGTTTTTCAGAAGCCGTGGGTAAATATCGCTATCCAGTTCTAGAGCTTCAATGAACTGGGATGGTTTCAAGGAGATTACTTTCTCACTTCTACAAGTCTCTTGTCCAAAGCATTTTTGCTTGATCCGGAGTTTCTTCCTCCTTCACACAGAATCTGTCGTTTTCTACTCGACTCATTCTCATGATATCCAGATACTTCTTAGATCTCGCAGTCTAGAAGAAATTTTTGGGACTAATGCAACCCAGAAAGATTTCCGCCAGAGTGTCTCTTTCGTTCTTTCTTTTCCCACAAACTCTTTCTTCTAAGTAGATTTACCCATCACAGAGGAATGTTCTGGGCCAATGAAATGAGTTTGTTATCTTTTTCTCTCAAGTGTGTTGGTCCCGTCATTTCCTTCAATTTCTGGGAGATTAGGAATTCAGACTGAACAGACTTTTCCTACAACTATTATGGAAAGTAGCATATTCTTCATCTCTTCCCTTCTTCTTCTCTTTTAGCTATTCACCATCCACTCCTGAATGAAAGCCTCCTCCACATTCGCCTATCTCTGGAATGACTCAGCCAGTTTCTACCTGTTCTCTTTCAGATGTCGTTCACCCATCTTCTTTGTGGTCTGCTCCTACTTCTCCTGGTCTCACTAGGTCTCCATTGTAGTATTCTTAGTGTCCAAATGCTGCTGTCTTGTCTGGATATGTGACCAGCCCATCTCCACTTTTTCACCGCTATTCCCTCCATGACACCCCTGACCTTGGTTCTCTCCCTGATTTCCTTGTTCCTGATTTTGTCTCTCAATGATTTGTTGAGCATAGCATATCTTCATAGCTTGCTCAATTTCAGAACTTTGGAACTGTGGGAAATATTATTCCACATGACACTTTGCCCACACCTCGCTTGGTAAACCAATGACATTGTACTTTTGGAAAAGTCGTTTCTATGGAAACGCAAGAAATGAACTCTCAACGAAGGCTATTTTGAATTGAATGAGGTACATTACTTGAATTATTTAAATTTGTGAAGTTGTTCAACATGTAGAGAAACTATTTATTTATTTACACAATATACAATTGTTTTTCTTGCCTATTTAATTTATTCTTAGGCACTTCAATATCATTTTAGTATCGATGTGATATATGGACTCAATGCTTTGATGCCATTTGAAAGTTATCAGAATTTTGTACACAATCGTTAAACGAAGTATTGTAGTCAAGTGAGTTATTTCAAAGTGAAAAAAACTGAAAAGCCACTTGAACCATTGTTGTAAATTATGTGCGAAAAAATACTAGAATTGGTAAAAGTTTACACTATTGCGGCACAACCATATATTATAGTCATTAAAATATACAGCCAATCCATTAAATAGTGATACATCGTGCATTTGGACTCTCTAAGTGTTGAAGAAGCATTCGAAATAATTATGAAACGAAATAGAGACAACTCGAGTTCACTGAGATACATTCCAGAGTTATTCTTCCAACACCTCAAACTTTATTCAGCGTAAAGGATTTCGTCCATCTTCTTCACTATGCAATTAATTATTAAGGAAAG
Source organism: Harmonia axyridis (assembly GCF_914767665.1). Classification (NCBI taxonomy): domain Eukaryota; kingdom Metazoa; phylum Arthropoda; class Insecta; order Coleoptera; family Coccinellidae; genus Harmonia; species Harmonia axyridis. Next base: position 36,478,436 of record NC_059507.1, on the reverse strand, counting down.
ATAGAGGCGTAGTCGAGATAATGTTGTATATTTTAATTAAGGTTGCTTTCGTTCTGCAGCTTACTGAGATTGAAGTTTCGAGTTATTTAATGCAACTTCGCGAAGACTTAACTGAAAAGGGAAAACATCGGGTTCGGGAAGTAAATTTTGAGGAAATCTTTGTCCACTAATTATCCGGTATAGAAATGAATTTCTAATTTTGTGGTTTCATTAAAATGTTGACGGAATTTTCTATTCCCAAATTGAAATAAATTATTTCCTTGTGGAATATTCGATCTGAAAATAAAAAGAACTTGGGGAAGAGTTTTATTTTTTATGTAATGTAATTAATTATAATCTGATGTATTGGGTAATCAATTATGATGTTAATGGTGTGAGATCCTCTTTTTTACTATCGTTAGGTCAATTGTCTTTCAGGCAGATTATTTCAATCGAAAAATGTAGGGAATTAATTTGTGTGAAGTAAGATACTATCAGAAATGTGATATAGCGAAAGATTTTGACAGTCAAGCTGCAATTGAAGCGTTGAGCTCACATTCTATCGATTCTGAGATGGTATTTAGTGATGAAAAAAACTAAAAAAAGGCAAGAATATCAAAATATGTTCTGTCTGTGTTCACGATCACTCGTTAAATAGAAAATGAAGAGACCATCACATTTGCCAGAAAAGGAGCACACACTCCTTTTATTGGCCTAGAAACTTTATGTCCTGTAGGTAAATGTATCTACAAGAGTTTTAGGAGTAGAAAAAACCGAAAGAAAAACACTCTAGCTGAATGTTCGTGGGTTGTTTTATCCCAAAGAGTTTCTTCAAAACTTTGGTACTGCAAGGTCTAAGGAGTATCTGTATCTTAGCAAGAATATGCTACACCTTCTTACTGAATTCCTTATAAGATATTGCCGCTGAGAATGAGTTCAGCAGAAAACTGCAAGTGCACATTCTGCAGGGAGGAGGAAGAAACTCAGGATCACCTGGTGACGGAATGCCTCGCCATCGATAGCCAACTCAAAAAATGCTTTGGACAAGAGACTTGTCGAAGAGAGGAAGTATCTCCCTTGAAGATATTCCAGATACTGGAATTTATTAGAACTCTGGAACAGAAGGACGAGCTGAAGACGAAGTCGACTAATCGTGAGAATAGCTCTTATGTAGGGCACAATAGATCATGAGGTTGCGACCCGCGGTGCAATGAAACACCTCTGAAACCTACAATCTACAAGATTAAAATTTGGCGTGAACATTCCAGTGATTATTTTATTTTATTGTGTTTAAGTACAGCCTGTCGAACGAACAGAAACATTATATCTCGTCATCATTTTCACCGAATAACTCAATAATTATCCCAACATCTATCTGATGCGTTTGATCTTCCGCGCCGCTGAACTCTCAAATGAAAAACCAACAACGTCCACACAAAAAAATTCGGCTCAGTTGTTGCAAAATGCGGAAATTCGAATACCGAAAAGCCGTTAGTTCCGTTTGAATCTCGGTTTGTTGTTTTTTGCCCTCTATTCTTTTCCGGCTAGGCTTATCGTAATTGCACTGTTGAGGCACCATGTGCAGCTCACCCGTTCTATTATAGGAATTGTAAACAAGGTTTTTTCAGGGCTTGATGAGAGCCAGGACTTGATATTGCGATTGCAATTGTACGATTCTCCATTATCCGCCATCTTGGATTGTGATCGGTTTCAACGAAAATTCCTATTTTAATTATGTCGAAAGATATTAACGTTTTTTTGTTTCGGGTGTATTTGAATCGCTATATTTGGTTTTTTTTTTACCAGAACAAGTAATTTTTTATGGATGAAGAAAATGACCAGCGTGTTAATTGGGCTACTTGTGTATCGTGTGTGGATGAAAGAAGCTAAACAAATACGAAAAACACCAACCGGTTAACCTAATGTCTACATTCGTTGTAGTAGAACAGAGCCTTATTTTGGTTGTTCTTTATTTTACTACCTAGATTATATTCCGCACAAGACTTTCACACGATATACAGGGTTTTCAGTAAGAGACTTCATTTTGAACAACCCGCTACCTGTAATTTTTGAATCTGTTATCTTTTGACAAGTGACAAGTAAACACCACGCCATCGCTAAAAATGAAAAGATACGCACTACAAAAAGGTATTCAATTCAATGAAATTCACTACACAAATAGTGAAAATTATGGAGTCAAATATCTAAAAACGAAAGCAGTTTTTGGGTCGTCTTGAAGCACCTGGTGAAAAAATTACAGCTGTTGGAACCAGTTAGTGATGTGAAGAATTGAACACTTGTGTGGTGCTCAAGAACAACGACTCCTCTTCGATCTTGTAAATTAAGCTTTACACAGAATGAATTATTATTGTTATTTTTCATGAAGCCTTAGGTCTTAAGGGTTCCAAAGTTCAGTCAACACAAGAACTCAAGCCGGTCGATCACCACCATCTTTGTCGATTTGGCCTTTGAAATACATCAAAATCCGGATTATCATCTGCAAATCATCTCCATTATGATATTCATCTGTACCGCATAAGCTACGTTACTAAGCAGAATTGCAGCTTTTTGGACTCCTGAAATACAGGAATTATTTTTGAAAATCCTCTTCATCCTTAGCATGTAACAGGTTGTTATAGTTTTTAGGATTAGACCTTACTCTTCACAATGATTTAAACATTCGATGATTTCATTTGAAATACACTCTTTTTTCAATATCAATATACGTTATTGAAAATGCCTTCAAGACACCATATTGCTCGTCGAACTATGTGTTTGCAGTGGCTGGATTGCTCTTCTATCCAACACGTGTGAGATACAAAGAACTCCAGCTATGGAATTTTCCCCATCTGAGAATCACATGAGTAGAGAGATGAAGACCTGCTGTTCAAATGTCTAGAACTGACCTGACCAAAAAACACACTACTAGATGAGAAGTCAAGGCTCCTATAGAGGTTTGTCAGATTGGCCAATGTGGTGAACGAAATTGGGTGGTTATACAAGGTGCCTCAAGAAAAAATCAATATGTAAAAATAGGATTAAAAAAAAGTTGTTCATCGGAAAAATGTTCATTAGGTTATAATAGACACACTACTTGGAAATTCATTCCCTGAAATTCTTGATGATGGCTTGGCAAGTGTGCTACATGATGATTCTCATTTTATGGCCAATAATTTGTTTTAACTGAGCCGGGAAAACCGACGACAGCTTCAGATTTAAGGAAATCGCATAGGTTTAAGTCACAGGGCTCTCCAATCATTGTGTTTTTGCAGTTTGCAGTTGCAGTTTTTGCAGTTAGCGGACCAATATAAACTTTTTTGTTGAGGTTCAAAATCATCGCAGTTATTTATCTTTAGCAAATCAACTCTAATATTCTATCTTAATGAAGGAAACAATTCACGGCCTTCCGTTTATATTTGAAGTCAAGATGAGATTGATGGGAAAAGGCCGAAAAGAAGAACTATGATATCATGCCGACGTTTCGGTATATTTAAAACCTTCCTCAGGGCTCTGGAAGAGTGATACAAATCAATGAGGAGTTAATATAAGTTGTCTTAAGTGAAACAATAAAAACATAATGAAATATAAAACAACAAGAGTCATATAAGAAGCACCACTTTTCAGTTGACAACAAAAAGAGAGCATATCTGTGAGATGTCTGAGAGGGAGAGAACAATTAAAAAACAAAAATCATATCAGTTTGATAGTCCTTCTTTTTGGCCTCTTCCCATCAACCTCATCTTGACTTCAATTTCTATTTTGATCTTGATGGAATTATGAATGATCGAAAAGGTTAACAACTCAGTTAGATACTATTCGAAAGCTGGTAAGGAGACTTTAGCTCTTTCAGAAAAGCACCGAGTCCGTGAACAACTTGATATTTCATATCCTGCTAGAAAGACTGACAAATTAGAGACCTGCAGGGATGTTAAGTCCATCTTGAAATTAACGATACGATAAACTGAAGTCAATAGGACAAGATACTCAAGGAAGAAATTCACGTCCACTATAAAAACTGAAAATTCAAGTCACCTAGCAAAACTAGTTCGAAAAACAAAACATGACTACCCATCACCGACCACAAACAAAGCCACATCCCACCTCGAACCTCAAAAGTTACCCACCACATCAAGCGCGAACCCTCTCCAGGACAGGTCCATTTCGAATTCAATGGAACTGAGGTCGGTCGAACTTCTCTCTCGCAATTATTAATACTTACCCTGGACCGGGCGGATGCTGGGAGACAATTTGTAGTTGAGTTACGGCCTCCACCCTGCTCGGGAAAGTTTTCAGTAATGTCCTGGACAATTGTCATCCGTGCATGGTGCTGGCTATATGCGGAGTGGTCGACCCGACTGTTTCGTTTTCGCAGGAATAGACGTAGTAGGCGATGACGACAATGTGCCGCTCTGATGGGAGATTGAATAGAGGTAGAGGGATTCGGGTCGGAGGATATTTTCCTCGATAACTTCTCTCTCTACTCTATGTAAGTTGTGTAGAGTGAAGGGGTTCAGTCGGGCGTGATGCCTAAATTCCTGGCTCTCTTCGTTGAGGTGAGAAGATTATTCGGTAGGAGGACAGGGTCTTTTGTGGGATGCTGCGAGATGTTTTCTGGTTTGAGTGTACGGGATAAATATTTATTCGAGGGATTCTATGTCGATTGTGGGGTGCGAATAGTTTCCAAGCAATTTATTTCAATTTGTTCAGTAATGGGGTTAAGAGGTACATATTTTAAAATTATGTATGGGTATGGAACAAGTTTCATACTTCCTACGCTTTCACTACTTACACTGCGCTGTTCAGAATTCATTTCAAGTTCATCATCAGACACAGGAAAAGCTAGAAATGGTGCATTCAGGTACGAAATGGGTGATACCAAATAAGTGCTATAAAATATGGTAAAGGAAGAGAAAACATTTTTGACCGTTCTGCAAAATGTCAAGGATTTCAGTTATCATTCGAACACAGAGTTGTATATTTTTGAATAACACGTTTCTATTCGCTAGCTCTTTTATTCATATTATTTATAAATGATCTGCCTGTGTGGTTAGCCTCCTTTTTGTTAACTTTATTCGCTGATGATGCTTCTGTAGTTGTTTCTGCGGGGAGTCTTGGGCAGCTCCATAGGGCATGCGAATGTATTGTGGCGGAATTTCTAAATTGGTGCCGTAGGAATAATCTTATGGTGAACATCAATAAAACTGTTTGCGTTAGATTTTGTTTGAGAAATAGTGAAGTCGAAGCATTCAGCATAAGGTATGGAGATAACGTTATCACGGCATCAGAGTCGACAAAATTCCTTGGTATCCATGTTGATAAAAATTTAAGATGGACGACCCACATTGACGCTTTATGTAAAAAATTGAACAGCTCGTATTTTGCAATCCACAGAATTAAAGACATTCTACCTAGAAGCTGTCTGATGAGTGTTTATTTTAGTCTGGTTTATAGTCATCTATCGTATAACATCCTGCTCTGGGGAAGATGTTCTGACTTCCACAGAGTATTCGTAGCACAGAAACGAATCATACGTGCAATATTTAACTTAAATCCGATGGATTCTTGCAAATCAATTTTTGTTGAGAATAAAATTTTAACTTTGCCATGTATATATATTTTCAAATGTTTGCTATATGCCAAAGAGAATGAATTTAAATGGATGAAATTATCAGATTATCATGGTTATGACACGAGAAATTCACAAACTTTATTGTTTCCTAGACATAAGACTTATAGATTTGAATGCTCTCCAATGTATCAGAGTATCAGGATGTTCAATCATTTGTCACCTACTATGAAATCTCTCAATTCAAAAATGTTCAAGAAAGAAATTAAGAACCTTCTTTTAGTTAAATGTTACTATTCAGTACAAGAATATTTGTGTGATTTTTTGATTCCTTAATTCATAGTGTTATTTATGATTATTGTTTTGTTCTCATTTTGACCTGTCCTATACACCATGTTTGTGTCCGAAAGGATTGAATAAAATTTATTATTATTATTATTATTATTTCCGAAGGATTCTAAATCGTAGGGTTGAGTCTCGTGCTTTTTGATTCTAACGGGTGTTTTTTTCGAGGTAGGTATATAACTTTAAGTTGGCATTACTGTTCAAGATGGCGATCGATTTAACAGCTGTTAAGTGATTTGTTCTCAGTTTGGTTTGGCAATTCATCATTAATAGACCCACGCCTGAACAACGCTTGCAAATAGTGCAATTTTATTTCGAAAATAATGGTTCTTGCGGAATACTTACCGCGCACTACGTCCATTAGCGATGAAGCGCACTTCTGGTTGAATGGCTACGTCAACAAACAAAACTGTCGCATTTGGAGTGAAGCTAATCCTCAAGTGCATGTCGAAACACCGTTACATCCAGTTAAACTGAGTGTTTGGTGCGCTTTATGGGCTGGTGGAATCATTGGTCCGTACTTCTTCAAAAACGATGATGGCCAGAACGTTACAGTCAATGGTGATCGGTATAGAGCCATGATTACTAACTTTTTCATTTCTCAATTGAACAACCATGATGTCCAGGACCTGTGGTTCCAACAAGACGGCGCAACATGTCACACAGCCCGTGCCACAATCGATTTATTGAAATACACGTTTTGTGACCGCCTAATTCCACGTTTTGGACCTGTGAGTTGGCCTCCACATTCTTGTGATTCAACACCGCTAGACTACTTTCTGTGGGGCTATGTAAATTCATCGGTCTATGCGGATAAGCCACAAACCCTTGACCATTTGGAAGACAACATTCGCCGTGTTATTGCCGATATACGGCCACAAATGTTGGAAAAAGTCATCGAAAATTGGACGTCCAGATTGGACTACATCCGAGCCAGCCGTGGCGGTCATATGCCAGAAATCATATTTAAAATGAAATGCCACAAGATTATCTTGCGGATAAATAAAATTCATGTCAATCGAATAATCCATCGTTGTTTTATTGCAATTTGAAGTTCTATAGCTCTAAAAAAAAACACCCTTTATTAGTAGTTGCAGAACCTTCTCCTCTCCAAAATCGAACAGAATGATGTGAACACGAGACTAAAGCTTTCTCATTTCTTGTCTTTCTTTATTTGAATCTAACTCAAAACTTCCATCTTCATTTCCTGAAGCTTTGAAGGATGCGATTAAGGACGCCAGGTACGTAATATTAATTAACGAATTTCTCTTGAACGCTTATTGAAGCGGAATATTGAATCGCATTTGTCAGAAATCAGTTCCTCTCTTCCCGAGTTGGGAATATTATTGGAAGTCTAGAGTGCTGTAACGATCAATTAGAGTTCATGTTCGGAAAAGGATTACTGCCGGTCCATTGAAACTGAGGAAAGGGTATCGATAACTGAAATTCGCGCACTTCCTAACTTGTAATTCATCCAGCCTTTGTGTCCGCCGGACCTTTTACAGGATTATGTTTGATATTGGGATTCGCGAGATGAAATTCTGGGAATCTCCTACTTAATTTATTCCCATAGTTACGAACTTCAGAGTTATTAGCAGCGCAGGATAGTAACGGATGACCTCTGCTCCGAACGAAGGTCGTTGGCTTGACCGAGAGATGATATTTAAACGTGAATATAAGTGTGTATTGAAACATTTTTTTCCTGATGCAAGAGCAAACTTTCTAACCTCCTATGAGATCAAACCTAAATGAAAGTCGAACACTTCACCATTATTCCATCTTTCTACACCTTTTTAACTTTTTAACTTGCCGACGTTCTATCATCTTCTAATGTAGGTAAGTATTCAATTGAGTGCTCAAGCGAATGGAATAATTTGCTCTTAAGGGACCATCCAATCATTCACTGATCGATAAAATATTGACGGCTCTTTGGTTGAAGTGGCTTTGACACACAGTAACAAGACCTACACAGTACACAAGGGGTTCGCCTGAGTTGAATAAGTTCTGAGTTTCTGAAGGATCTGTAAAATCTTACAAGGCCTATAAAAATTGCGATTTTATAAAAATGCAAGGAATGAACAAACACTGTCAACGAAGGCCATTTTGAATTGAATTAGGTACATTACTTGACTTATTTAAATTTGTGCAGTTGTAGGCACTCACCTTTCAGTCTCGTGCCACAAACTTCCACACTCGTGAGAAAAGTTGGACTTTCCCTACTTGTTCCACAATATGAAGGGTGTTTTTTTTAGAGCTATATAACTTTAAATTGCAATAAAACAACGATGGATCATTCGATTGAAATGAATTTTATTTATCCGCAAGATAATATTGTGGCATTACATTTTAAATATGATTTCTGGCATATGACTGCCACGGCTGGCTCGGATGTAGTACAATCTGGATGTTCAATTTTCGATGACTTTTTCCAACATTTGTGGCCGTATATCGGCAATAACACGGCGAATGTTGTCTTCCAAATGGTCAAAGGTTTGTGGCTTATCCGCATAGACCAATGACTTTACATAGCCCCACAGAAAGTAGTCTAGCGGTGTTAAATCACAAGATCTTGAAGGCCAATTCATAGGTCCAAAACGTGAAATTAGGCGGTCACCAAACGTGTCTTTCAATAAATCAATTGTGGCACGATCTGTGTGACATGTGCGCCGTCTTGTTGGAACCACAGCTCCTGGACATCATGGTTGTTCAATTAAGGAATGAAAAAGTTAGTTATCATGCCTCTATACCGATCACCATTGGCTGTAACGTTCTGGCCATCATCGTTTTTGAAGAAGTACGGACCAATGATTCCACCAGCCCATAAAGCGCACCAAACAGTCACTTTTTCTGGATGTAACGGTGTTTCGACATACACTTGAGGATTAGCTTCACTCCAGATGCGGCACTTTTGTTTGTTGACGTAGCCATTAAACCAGAAGTGCGCTTTTTGAATTATTAAATATACCAGGTTTAGATTGTGAGTGAATTCTTGTTCGGAGAATTTAATCATTTTCTGAATTGGATCAAAAGTAATATTCTCATCCTTTCAACCCCTTCATCTCTAATAGGTATCACTTCTGAAGCATAATGTTCAACATCGAAGAGCACAACTGGAAATATTAAGGCAGGAACTTTCAAACAGCTGTTTCTTGGTCTGTTTTAATTCTTATTGTGAATTGTCATAATTTATTTCGTGAAAACGGTTAGTGTTGAAAATCCGATCGCGGAATTTCATACTGAAAATTGCATCTTCTAGGTGTAGATCTCTTGGGAACGTTCAGAAATATTTTCAGAACTAGGGATTGCATTTTCGATGTTAATAATCGCACTGAATTCGATATCCAACCGTCGAATTCAATAGATCGAGCGTAATCCTTTTCCGAACATGAAGTCTAATTGATCGTTACAGCACTCTAGACTTCCCTCTCGCCAACAGCTCGGGAAGAGAGGAACTGATTTCTGACAAATCCGATTCAATATTCTGCTCCAATACGCGTCCAAGTTAAATTCGTTAATTAAAGATGGCCATTACCTGAAAGGGGCTGCTCCAGTTACGGTGAAAACTTTCCAACTGCCGTCGGTTTCCACGCAGCGTAGGAAAATCCGGAGGACTTCGTACGATTTTTTCTTGTTCGGGCAACTCGTTAAAATATTCGATCTGCTAAGAGGCAGCGAGTTTCGGGAACAATCGCGCTTTTCCTGAACAACGAGTCTTCTACTCTTGCCAGAATTCAATCTGAGATTAATGAAGGAGAACAACTTTAATTCGGCGATATTCGATTTGATTTGGACGTTGCTAAAATATTGTCGAGAAGAAAAATTAGAAAATCACTAGAGTGAAATCAAGAGGATTTCTGCGATTGTTCATATTCATATTCAGATTTTTGCGTCAATATATGTGTAGGATCCAGTTATTGTTCCCTGTAAATAATTGAGATGGTCAACGGGATGCTTGGAGACCTATTAGTTTTTCAAGTGTCGAAGGCATGACGGTTTCGATGAATTTACAAGGAACGAATTGTTATTGTACATATAATGTAAAAAGGATGTGTAATTCTTCGGGGTGTCGAAGATGTGTCATGTCGGTTGTAAAACTTAAGAGATTTACTGGGGTTGGGAAAGTTCGAGAACGAGACGGTTGTACCAGATGTGTTACATCTGTGTATCAGGTTCTAGTCCTTCGAGTATATTCGATTTCCAGGAATCCGCGAAGATCTTTGTGGGCGGTACGGCAAAATTCTTATTGGACTAGGGGATGGTACTTTCCCTAAGGGTGTGGTCAAGCCGAAAGAAGGGAGGTCGATATTCGAGACAGGGTAGTTCCAATCGGCACAGGGTACAGTTCAAATTAAGACGAAGACGGGTAAGGTTCGGTCGGTCAACTCAAGACGTACGACGTAAAGACGGTTCGCGGACTAGATTAAGACGAGTCGCGAACAAGTTAGAGACGAGACGACCAAAAACTTGAGTAACGATGAAGACGTGATGAATGAAGACGTTTCGAGTAATTAACAAACGAGTTAAAGACGAAATTCAGTACCGTAGTGAGAAACTTGTATTTAAGACGTAATTAAGATATTCTCAATACTGAGTTTGTACTGTATAATTGTGGCTTTGTAGATAGATATAAATAATTCGAAGGAGTTTAAATATTGCAAATTCAACAAAGTCGCGGAAAAAAAGACGAAAGGCCAGGTAATCGAATCATACCTCTAGACGATCGATTAACCAAGCCTACATTCATGTAGTCAAACCTAATCTTTTGAGACAACTCATCCCTGCTTAGAATTAGAAAATTGCAGATATTCGTTTAAAATGGTAGCCTGCAAAAAAAGAAGCTGGTTGGGACTTATGTTTGGATTGAAAACGTACGAGAATGATATATTGTTCAATTTACGTTGCGAAAAATACTAATCGACACCTAAATGCGAAACAAAAGTGTCCAAACCAAGTGTCCTTTTAAAACACCCCAAAAACGCGACCTCCTCCATCAACCCAACAAAAGCCCGTCTGGTCCAGACAGCTTCCCAACGGACGCAGCTCTGTATACCAGGTATGTATATACGTATATTATATTAATCGCATATTCAATAGATATTCTAGCCGGATGCACACGCCCCGTTATCGCCATAATAAAGCAAAATGTCACAGTCAGACGGACTGAATACAATAATTATACATCATTTAATTACATTAATTAATGCACATCAATAACGAGAAGAACGATAAACGCGCGGACTTTATTGCCGGCCCAGAATTTGCAGCAGAGCGAGGGGGTATTTAAATAGGGCTTTGTGCGATTCACGTGAATTTCTGCGAATTTATTGTGACAGGATTGTGATCTACGTCACCGGGGACTGTTTCGACAATGGGCCTTTATTCCGGAGGAATAAAATTTTGATTAGTTCCGTCACGGAAGTTTACATTCTATTCCTTTATTTTCGTATCGTAGATTTTCTTTTGTGTCTTTTCTTCGTCGGATTTTAGACAAAGTTGGGCGCCGAATTGTTGGAAGGTGATAGTATCAAATCGCGAAGAGTGATTTCAGGATTGTAGATTTTCTGGTTTGAAACAAAGGGGACAGAAAATAATGTGTTTGGAGATCACACACCTGTAAAAATACGTATACAGCGTGTACATAAAGTAAGGAACTCTTCTGCTGAATATAACTGACGATATTTTACGATCTTTAGATAAGGATGATGCAAACATTCTTGTATTAGTGGATATCACAAAGATTTCGATACTTTGGACCATAATCTTCTTTGTGGTAAGGTGAGTTATTTCGGTTTCGACAGAACAGCCCTGAGGTGTTTTGAATTCTACCGTTTTGGAAGATATCATTGTGTTAAATTGCGTTACACCTTTACAGATTTTTGTCCGATAACTTCAGGAGTTCCGGAGGGCTCTATTCTCGGTCAATTACTATTTTTTATTTATATTTCGGGTATGTATAAATGTGGGATCTAGTTATTGTTCCCTGTATATAATTGAGATAGTCAACCGGATGCTTGGAGACCTATTAGTTTCTTCAAGTGTCGAGGGCATGACAGTTTCAATGAATTTACAGGGAACGAATTGTTATTGTACATATAATGTAAAAAGGATGTGTTATTCTCCGAGGTGTCGAAGATATAATAATAATAATAATAATAAAAATAATAATAAGAGAGTTTATTCATGGAAATACATTCAATAAACTCTATGGAGTGTCATTGAGTTGTAAATCTTGAAAAGATTTACTGGGGGGTTGTGAAAGTTCGAGAACAAGACGGTTGTACCAGATGTGTTACATCTGTGTATCAGGTACTAGTCCTCCGAGAATATTTGATTCCCAGGAATCCGCGAAGATCTTTATGGGGGTTACGGCAAAATTCTTATTGGACTAGGGAATGGTACTTTTCCTAAGGGTGTGGTCAAGCCGGAAGGAGGGAAGGATATTCAGAGTGGACGGACTTCAAGTTAAGACGAAGACGAGTTAAGTTCGGTCTAGGTCGAAGTAATAGTAAGTTCTGTCGGTTGAAACTTAAGACGTAAGACGAAAAGACTGTTCGCGGACTAGATTAGGAAGAGTCGCGAACATATCAAGACGAGACGACCGAAAACTTGAAGTACGACAAAGACGTGATAATCGAATACTTTTCGAGTAATTAGATTTAGAATTAAAGACGAAATTCAGTACCGTAGTGAGAAACTTGTAATTAGGACGTTATTAGGATCTTCTCAATACTGAGTTTGTACTGTATAATTGTGGCTTTGTAAATAGATGTAAATAATTCAAAAGAGTTTAATTATTACAAATCCAATAAAGTCACGGAGAAAAAGAAGAAAGGCCAGGTAATCGAATCATACCTCTAGACGATCGATTAACTAAGCCTACATAAATAATGTAGATTTGTTTTCACCTATTTTTAATGCGATGACACCCAGATTCGTCTATCGTTTCATACCTCTCTCGTTTTTCTTGCTTTTGATCAGTTGAATGGAGATTTGTCAGCAATAATGATTTATTGTCAGTCAAATGATTTGAAAATAAATGTGAATATATGTTTCCACAAACGTTTCTTCCCCAGAACGCTTTCTGTTACGGTTAAAGAAATTATGGGTGCTGAGCGAATTTCTTATTATACTTGTTGCAAGAACCTTGACATCATATGTTTGTCAGATGAGATTAGGGGAACATGTTTCATTGCTGTTGGCAAAAATCCTCTAATCAGGAGATAGCGCTGCAAATGTGCGAATTGGTAATGATGAAAACGATGCTGCAAGTATGAAAGTATGGTTTCGTATCATTGATAGCGTACCTTCCTCTTTACAATGAAATAAATATCCGTTGATTCATCTAGAAAACATCTCAAAATATATTCCTTATTTTTTAATATAGAAACGAAACCCTCTATTGTCGAATTATAAGATTAAATTTATAATTTCCATTCATCGTGGAACGTTTCATCCGGAAAACACGTGAAATGGGTATTTCCGGAAGTCATTGAAATTAATACGATTGTCTGAAGAACCGCAATAACTGAATTACGTACGTAGCAGCCTGAATTCCTTTTAGAAATTATGAAAGGCAGAAAACACACGTTCCTCCAAACCCTCGACAATGAGACTACAAATGAACTCACCAACAGTTCATAACGATCTGGGAAAACCGAAGGAAATGACACGCAAGCCGAATCGCAAATTCCGTTTGGGCAGGGCCCGCTCTAGAGGCCCAGAATTTTGCCGGGGCGGCAACTTTTTGAGGGCGGCATTTTTTACTTTTTCCGAGAAATCCGAATTCCAAGAATAATGTATTGAAAGAATTTTTTCAATCTCAACGAATTACAGACATGATTTTTTATATCAAATTGAATATTGTTTTGCGGGAGCATGGGTGCATTCGAATTGAAAATAATGGTTCATCCGCATCATCCGATTTTTTTAGTCATCATCTTGAAGAAAAGAAGAATTAACATGTTCAAGCGTTTTATATAGTCGAAACTCAGCAGAAGAACCAGGAACCGCAGGGCCCGCTCTAGAGATTTGAATTTGAATATATGTAGGCTTAGTTGATCGATCGTCTAGAGGTATGATTCGATCACCTGGCCTTTCGTCTCTTTCTCCGTGACTTTGTTGGATTTGTAATAATTAAACTTTTTTTAATTATTTACATCTATTTACAAAGCCACACTTATACAGTACAAACTCAGTATTGAGAAGATCCTAATTACGTCTTAATTACATGTTTCTCACTACGGTACTGAATTTCGTCTTTAACTCGAGTGTTAATTACTCGAAACGTCTTCGATTATCACTTCTTCGTCGTACTTCAAGTTTTCGGTCGTCTCGTATCTAACTTGTTCGCGACTCGTCTTGATCTAGTCCGCGAACCGTCTTTACGTCGTACGTCTTAAGTTGACCGACCGAACTTGCTCTGTCTCTCGTCTTAGACTTGACTTGAACTGTCTCCCGACTCGAACTTGAACTCTCTACCAGCTGAAACTTAATGACCTGACTTGAATATCGATTTCCCTTCTTTCGGCTTGACCACACCCTTAGGAAAAGTACCATCCCCTAGTCCAATAAGAGTTTTGCCGTACCGCCCACAAAGATCTTCGCGGATTCCTGGAAATCGAATATTCTTGAAGGACTAGAACCTGATACACAGATGTAACACATCTGGTACAACCGTCTTGTTCTCGAACTTTCCCAACCCCAGTAAATCTCTTAAGTTTCACAACCGACATGACACATCTTCGACACCCCGAAGAATTAGCACTTCCTTTCTATGTTATATGCAAAAAGCAATTCATTCTCTGTGTATTCATTGAAACTGTCATGCCCTCGACACTTGAAGAAACTAATAGGTCTGCAAGCATCCTGTTGACCATCTCAATTATTTACAGGGAACAATAACTGGATCCTACAAATATAACCCATAATTAAACTAATACATTTTTTATTCTCCTGAAATAATTTTTATAAAAAACCTGCAAGGGCCCAGACTTGTATTTTTGCCGGGGCGGCAGAAACGCTAAAGCGGGCTCTGCATTTTGGCCGACAGAGCAACGAAGAAAAACTAAGACCTCCAGAGAGTATCGCGTCCGGATATGTTAATTAACAACGGGCGGGAATTTTCCGGGAAAATCGCGGTAACCGGTTTTGCGCACGGAAAATAAGTTCCTAATTGCGGAACCATCGCGTCGGTATTTCCCGAAACACCTAAAACCGACAAAGTTTCCGGCGTATTATCTCCATTGGAAATCAAACTGAATTTGGAACTTGGGAGATCAGAGAACAGCTGGATTGGAGGGATGCCTGACTTACATTTAAATGAGGCTGGAGGATGGCAGACCGGAGTTGATATGCATGATGCGGCCTGCTCGGAGATTAGTCCGCAGTGAGAAGGTTCTTTGGGAATTGCCGCCACGGCTATTGTTTTGCCGACTGGAAGAAGGTATTGTTTGAGGGGAACGGGCGTCAAAGAGGAATTGCCGATTCTACAACGTTTTGGTTTGGTCGATAGAATCATAAGGAAAAGTTGAATTATAAGAATTTTTCAAGTTTATATTTGATTGACTTTATTCGTATAATGTTGAAGGCTTTAACGACATAAGAATATTCTACGTTATTTAGCAGTAGTTAAATTGGGTTTTCATCTGATGATTAAACCAACACATCGACCACAAGAAAATAGAAATCGAAAAATAATTTTCGATGTGGCAGCATACTTACCATTCATACCATCAGTGACCAGTTAAAATGGAATAGTTATTTGTAACACAAGAACAGAAGGCATTAGGTACTATTCTCTCATGAGTTCAAAATTAAAAAAAGTGGCTAGTTTGCGAATGAACGGGTATAGAATGAGCCTTCTGTACGAGTATTATATATTATTTTCTCTAATCCACTCAATTTTCATTGAATTCAATAGAATATTTCCATAATGATCGCTGAGTGATTTTGGCATTGACAAATTGGGTTGACTCAATAGTTTTCTGTATTATAAATTTGACAGATAATGGATAGATCCGAGAGTTCCTAGAAGCAACATATGAAGGGTGTTTTTTTCAGAGCTATAAAATTTTAAATTGCAATAAAACAACGATAGATTATTCGATTGACATGAATTTTATTTATCCGCAAGATAATATTGTGGCATTACATTTAAAATATGATTTCTTGCATATGACCGCCACGACTGGCTCGGATGTAGTCCAATCTAGACGTCCAATTTCCGATGACTTTTTCCAACATGTGTGGCCGTATATCAACAATAACGCGGCGAATGTTGTCTTCCAAATGGTCAAGGATTTGTGGCTTATCCGTATAGACCAATGATTTTACATAGCTTCACAGAAAGTAGTCTAGCGGTGATAAATCACAAGATCTTGAAGGCCAATTCACAGGTCCGAAACGTGAAATTAGGCGGTCACCAAACGTGTCTTTCAATAAATCGATTGTGGCACGAGCTGTGTGACATGTTGCGCCGTCTTGTTGGAACCACAGCTCCTGGACATCATGGTTGTTCAATTCAGGAATGGAAGAGTTAGTAATCATGGCTTTATACCGATCACCATTGACTGTTACGTTCTGGCCATCATCGTTTTTGAAGAATTACGGACTAATGATTCCACCAGCCCATAAAGCGCACCAAACAGTCAGTTTTTCTGGATGTAACGGTGTTTCGACATACACTTGAGGATTAGCTTCACTCCAAGTGCGGCAGTTTTGTTTGTTGACGTAGCCATTCAACCAGAAGTGCGCTTCATCGCTAAACAAAATAAAATGGACGTAGTGCGCGATACGTATTCCGCACAGAACCATTATTTCCGAAATATAATTGCACTATTTGCAAGCGTTGTTCATGATGAATTGTCAAACCAAACTGAGAATAAATCACTCGACAACTTTCGAATCGGTAGCCATCTTGAACAGTAATGCCAACTTTAAGTTATACACCTCAAAAAAAAAACATACATTTTGTCTTTTAGCTTCTCATTTGAATCAAGTATTCACATTTGACAGCAGTCCTGAGGACCTGTAGTTTTTCATTTATTGAAAGAGTAATGAGCTGAACAAATTGATCAAATTTGAAATTCGGCAGAATTTTTCATATTTGACAATGATTATCTCGTTAACAAATGTGAAAACACTGAACTCAACGGGCCAATCACTGTCAAGACTCAATTTCGGATTACCTATATTCCGAAACTAGACCAGATCTCTCTATTGGATCATTCAATAAGAGAGCAAAATAGTCACGTGTTATCTCAAATCTCCAAAACCTGAACCCCTTCCGATTCCATCCCTCGAACTAAGGGGTATTATTTCGGATATTACGCCGTTTAATGGCGGGGTATCGGGAAATTTCGATACTGTCCACATTTTACGGCATCGTGGAAATAACGATGCTGCGGTCCAGTAGGCCACGCCGATTTTATTGGATCCCATTTGCAGTAATTTGAGCTGCAGGATAACGCCGCATCCTGCGTCCTTCACGCTGCGGTCGAGATGGATCGTAAAGTAGGCTGAGCCTCATAATTTGGGAATAAACGGAGTCATTTCACGTCTGTATTTCTCGGAATATTGGGCTTATTTGAAAACTAACATGTGGATAGTGATTGAAGAATATACAGGATGTTTCTAAATTGGAGATACGAACGAAAACGAGAGAGCCCCCGGGTAATTCTAAGAGGAAAAAGTATCATAAAGATTAATCCACCAACGCTTAGTTTCCGAGATTCAGGGCGCTAAAGTTTGGTTTTTTTTTCAAGTTTTATTTCATAGCATCTTTACTCCACTAGAATTTGCATTATATTTTCCAATTTGGAGTTCCCTCCAGTGTTTGGTGAGCCATTGGTAGTTTAAGAAAATGTAATGAGAAACTTCAATCTAGTACTAAACTTTTTGTTGCCTTGAAGTTTGGTCGAATCTTCAGAAAAATACGAATTAACATGAAATCCAGTTGGTAATCTGTTATGAATGAATTAGCTATTTCTTTTAATGTTTATTTTACCCATCTGCAGCAATGATTCAATAAACTCGCATGGTCATCACATGTAGTAGGACTACAATAAACTCCCTGTATCTCGAAAACATAGATTTTTTGGGCCTATGTTTATAAGATTTTTCTTCTTATTTAAGGAATATCTCACTTTTGTTTGTACCTTCAAATCATGAAAGCTCTGAAGGAAACACTTCAGTAATTCAGATACTGTCATTTTCCTTTGTATCTGCTTTCTAGGCCTATAGTAGAGCGCGCTGTACTGGATGAACGAAATTGTATTGGTGTACAACTTTGCTTCCACCGTTTTGCTTTAAACGTCAATAGCGGTAACTGTTAGTCAAAATAAAAAGATCGTAGATGTCATACAATAAAGCTTAAGTATTTGTAAACATTATGCCATCGAAATATTAGTCGATTTGCATCATAAAGTTATTCTCGATTAAACATGTCAGCTCACGAGCCAAATTCTCGTCATTAGCGGAGGTTTTGATTTTTTATAATTTTATATAAAGAAATATGCGGTTGAGGCTCATCCAATGTTCTGAAATTCCTATGGTGAGGCCGCTATTAGTGAAAGAACGTGCCAAGAGTGGTTTCAACTCTTCAAGAAGGTTTTCAAAGATGCGGAATTGGAGGCATTACTTGATCAAGACTCGTATCAAATGCAACCAAGAATTGGCAGGACACAAAAAGCCATTTCAAAAGGCCTGACAGTCATGGGAACGATTCAGAAACAAGGAAATTGGGTGTCTTCCGAGTTGAAGACGAGAGATGTTGAACGGCGTTTTTTAGCTTGTGAACAGCTGCTTGCAAGGCAAAGGGAAAGTTGAAGAAACCACACTCTAATTCACAGAATCTTTATAAGCGTCCAATGAGTCGTTATCATTTTCAGAAGTCAAAATTACTCTACCGAAATTCTTAGTTTCTATATTCATATGACAAGATCGTTGTAGATCGTAGATTTGAAGGAGGGTTACATTGCATCGCAACTTTATGGTCTATTGTGCCCTCCATCAGAGCTGTTCTTGCCAGTAGTGGTAGTAGTCTACAGGTCGCTCTCCAGTACCATAGTTCTAATGATCTGCAGTATCTGGGATGGCTTCAAAGAGGTTGCATCCTTGTTTGAAGCTTCTTTGTGTTGGCTAGCGATGGCGAGGTGTTTTATCACCAGGTGATCTGGAGTTTCTTCCTACCGCCCACAGAATCTACACTCATCGTTTTCTGCTAGACTCATTGACAATGGTTTGCAGGAATTCATTGGGGAGGTGGAGCATATTCTTGCGAAGATACTTCTTAGATCTCACAGTATCAAAGTTTCGAAGAAACTCTTTTGAAGGATCCAACACAGGAATATTCCGTCAGTCTTTCTCCTTCGGTTTTTTCTTCCTCTGAGACTCTTTCTTGGATGTACATTTTTCTTTACCACAGAAAGATTCTGGGTCAACGAAAGGAGTTTGTGCTCCTCTCCTGTCAAGTATTGGCCTCTTCATTCACAATGTTTTCCTTAAATTGTGAATATCCAATTTAATTAGTATTGAAAACATAGCATTTATACAACTTATTTCAATCGAATAACATCAGCATATAACATCTCCATGCTCTTCATCTTCAACTCCATCAATTACGAGCATCAGATCGGCGAGATATTTATGACACCCTTCCCATCATCCCTAGGTCCAGCCCGAAAAATCCCGATGTCCATAAATCAAGTCACGCGTCCGGGGGGTTAAAGTGCGAAACTGCGCCCTCCTCGCATCTTAGTCAACACCGTCTTATCCCTTCTTACCGGCCCTCGGCTGCAGCCTAAGCCTGGCCGTCGCCCGCTGAAAGCCTTTTCAGATTTCGACAAAGAGATCTGTAAATATTTTTCATTCTCGCCGGATCCGGCGCTGATATACGGCCGAAGAAAGTCCGCAACTTCGAGGCGTTATATTTATCGGGATTGATCCCGTACGCCTTTTGTTGATATTCGCGGGGAATCGTGAGGGAAATATCTTTCGCGGGGATGGTTGATGTGGCCCAGGGGGCGGTTATCGGGTATGAAAATGACCTAGTTTGGGGCGAGGAGGCTGTGGGATGCATCGTTCGATATGCACCTGGATTCCGACTAGTTTTCTTCAATGGAAGTTTACTGAAGATTTTCTTCAAATTATGTTGAAAAAAATTTCAGAATATCTTGAAGTCTAGACAACCCTGTAATGGACTAGTTTAGTGATGTTGATAATACTATATTTGACACGATAGAATTGATACTGATAAATCAGTGAAAAGATTTCGAAAATCCATCAATAAATGACTGAGAAATAGATTATTTAAATTCACGTATTTTAGCGCGGAACGTCTTTGGTCTGTGACGTCACGGCTCTTGCCTGTGATCGCTACACCATAAATTACTTTTAAATACTTAGCCGCGCCAAGGCTCTCGCGCCGTTTGTAGTTGTACAGTGTAGTTTTAACTCGAGTTTTGTTTTTATGTCACCATAATGGAAGAAGGCTTCGTGAAAGGAAAAATTGACAATTTGCCTAAAATAGATATATTCGCAGTGATGGAGTTTTTTTCTTCAAATCCATCTTATGTCAGTGCAGAAATAAAAGGAGATAAACTTTTCAAGTAAGTATCCATTTTTGAGTTTGCTACATCATGGTTCAACTTATAACGATGATTTATTTAAAAAACGTTTCATAAACAGTTTGTAGTTGAGTACTGGTTGTTGAAGTCCATCAATGGCAAAACATATTTATGTGAGGAGTAAAAAGTAAAAAGAGGAAAAAGTAATTTATATGTATGTATATAGTAAGTTATTTCAGCCATCGTGTAACGAACAAAACACGACACGAACGGCACAAGTGATTGTACACCAATGAATTCGTAAGCACTCTGCGAATACCAGTCGTCTAGTGTGTGACGTCACGACACTTACACGTACTATAAAATTATTCTTCCAAGTGCAACTTCAAAGTCCCATTACTTTTTCATTTCTAGAGATATTTCAATGATTCTTCCACATTTTTGTTTCATTTTACTTAAATTTTTAGAATTAATCCTCAACAAAAAAATGAAAACTAGTCCATTATCAAATCCATACCATAACAAACGCATATGCAAATCCATTATTTTAACAACAACACCAAGGTACCCAACTTGAACCCTTGTGTGAAGAAAGTCAATTTCAGTAATTAATTTTCACTTATTTCATGAAACTTACCATGAAACAGCTTCGAGTTAAAATATTCACATTGTAGTGCTTTAAACTAGTGAGATTTAATTAAGGAAGTTCCATTTCACTGCGACCTAATGGTCTATTTTGCTCCCCCTCCCCCAGAGCTGTTCTTTCCTTAACGTGATCTACAGCTCGCCTTCCAGTCCCAGAGTTCTGATGAACTCCAGTGTCTTAGATGGTTTTAAGGAGGCTTATTCCTCTCTTTTACAAGTTTCTTGTCCAAAGTAGATTGTGATGGCAAGGCATTCCGTCACCAGGTGATATGGAGTTTCTTTCTCTTCCCCACAGAATCTGCACTCGCCATTTTCTGCTTCAACCATTTTCATGAGGTGTTTCCTAAGGCGACAATGCCTTGTGAGAAATCAATGAGGAGGTGTAGTATATTCTTGCTGAGATCGAGATATTTGTTGGATCTCGCAGTGTCAAAGTTTCTAGAAACTTGTTTGAATGATCCAAACCAGAAAAATTCCACCTGAGTGTTTATCTTTTTTCCCTTTCCTGAATCTTTTCTTGTTAGTACATATGCTTATACCACAGAAAAGTTCCAGGTCGATGAAAGGAGTTTATGCTCTTTTTCTGGCAAGTATGTTGGCCTCTTCATTGCTTCTAATTCCCGGGACCATGGACTAAAAAGACTTTTTGAACTAGTTAAATCTGTTTTTTCTTTAATTGTTCTTTATTTTTTTTTCATTGAACTATTAGCTGATGCAAACCTATTTGTCCTATACAATTTTAACACAACCTCACTGAACTCCTTACAGGGAATTGCCGCCACCGGAAGCATCTCATAAGAAAGAGTATAGCAGAAATAGACGAGTGCAGATTCTGCAAGGACTGCAAAAAATGCTCTGAATGAGGGATTTGTAGAAGTGAGGAAGTAACCTCTTTGAAGCCATCCCAGAAACTGGAATTCATTAGAACTCTGGAACTAGAAGCTGATTCGTAGACAACAACAACTAATGTCAAGGGTGATACCTCCCCTTTAAACAATCTACAAAAATTCCACACAACCAAATATCGATATTTAAACCGCGAAAAACACAATCGTGCATCATCGCCTCCAATTCCAGAAAAAAACCGCATTAAACCAACGTGAAATATCAATCAAACCCTCCGGGTTGCAGCAGCAGCATCCGAACGACGAGGAAAGAAGATCGCGCCCGAAGCCATTCGTTCCAAAAGTGTCGTTTCACTCCGACGACCCGGCATCATCGCGATTTATAATATCCAACGTTACACACACGATTCGGCTATCGGGCCGATTGATTGCACCCCCCGAATGTTCGTACATTCATCTCCGATCCTGAAAGGCCGAAAATATGCGGGAATTATCGCCAGAAAATATTCACTGTCATCCGACGATGACGGATTACCTTTTGGTTCGGACTATCTGCGGTTTGAAACGTTCGTTATTCGCTTTCGTCCGTAATTTAGGGTAACAGTAACGAAGTCAATCTGCTGTTGATGACAAGACATAGTGGTATTGAGGGAAATTAACAAGCCGATGAGATTGTGAAAAAATTGATAGAAAATAACTGAAGTGACGTAAGGAGTTTCTCCAATTCTGTGGTTATTCCGTTCATTTTTCCACATCTTGTAGAACAAAATCGTGCGAGAATATATCAGAAACGCACAGTTTTCATGGTTATATTTTATTATTATATGTTGGTACTCCGAACTTTCCGCCACGGCTTTATCTGTCAATTCATCAATTTGCCTTGAAGAAATCAGTTCTGCCAACCAACATTTTTCAATGCAAAAATCACTAAATTATATTTATGGAAATATTTCATTAATTTCAATGAAAATGCAATGAATCAGAGAAAATAATGTATAATACTCGTACAGAAGGCTCATTCTACCACTCGTTCATTCCAAAACTCGCCACTTCGTGGCTCGTTTTTGAATTTTGAACTCGTGGAAGAATACCAATGCCTTCTGCACTTGTATTATAAATAACTATTTTGAGCGCTCGTTCATTCATGCACCAATCTTCCCTAGAAAATCATACAACTGTATATTGCAGATTGTAGATTTAAGGGGGATTCCATTGATCCTCGAACATACGGTTTATTGTTTCCCCTTTCAGGGCTGTTCTCGCCACTCTAGTCATCGTGGTCTACATTTGCAGAGTTCTAATGATTTTAGTATCTGGGATCAGTGAACTGAACTGGGAGAAACATATAGATAAAACTCTTTCCAGAGCCATGGCGGCTATGTGGGCCTGCAAAAGACTCTTCGGAAAGAGATGGGGAGTGAAACCGAAAATAGTACTGTGGTTATACACAGCGGTGGTACGCCCTATTGTCACCTATGCATCTCTAGCATAGTGGAAAAAAATCGAGGAGGCCACCACACGCAGCCGGTTGCAGAAACTGCAAAGCCTGGCATGCATTGGTGTCACAGGAGCTATGCGCACAGCTCCCACAGCAGCGCTGGAGGTCACACTGGACTTGCCTCCCTAACATGTACATGTGAGGAAATGTGGCCTGCTGAAAGCAATATGAATTTCCCTTAATGGAAAGCTCCTTCCTGGAAACTGGGTTGGACATATAAGGATACTGAATCAATTAGATTCAAACTTCTTGGCAAAACCATCGGATGTTATGCCAACCACCTACGATTTTGAAACGCCCTTTGAAACGGTTATAAATGACCGTCCTAGTGCAATAAGTTTCGTAAATCGTTTGGACAAAAAGTCATCCATATGATTCACCGATGGATAAAAATCAGAGAGGGGCACTGGCATTGGGATATATGGACCTAAACTGAGGATTTCTAAAGCCCTGGGAAGTGAGCCCTCGATTTACAGACCGAAATACTGGCTGTTTATGTACGCGCTCAGGAGTGTTTCAAAATGAACCTCAAGGGAGCGTATATCTACATCACCACGGACAGCCAAACCACGCAGAGATCCTTGGAATCGTGTTGCCAGGGGTCTCTGCTGACTTGGGAGTGCCGTAACACCATAAAGCAACTGGCCAGAGGCAATGAAGTGACTCTACTATGGGTACCAGGGCACTGTGGGGTTGAAGGAAATGGAAAAGCTGATGAACTTGCAAAAGTGCATCAAGGTTAACACCTGCTGGACCTGAGCCTTTCTGTGGGCTAGAAAAAGACCAATTTAAAGCTGCGGTCCAGCTATGGGAGTTGAACAGCAGGACAATCCACTGGACTAACACTCCTAGAGTTGTTCAGGCAGAGAAATTTGTGAAGATTTCACCTACCTACGCCAAAAAGCTCCTGAAGCTGTCGCGAGCCGAGCTTCGGGTGATAGTGGGACTGCTGACAGGGCACTGTCGGTACAAACATCATTTGTACCGTATGGGAAAGTCAGCAGATGATATTTGCAGGCTCTGTGGATCAGAAGCAGAAACAGCCGAACACAAGGTATGCAAGTGTCCAGAGCTGGCTGGCCTAAGAAACTAACCTAACCTTATAACCTCTTCGAAGCCATTTCTGATATAAGAGTTCATTGATGAGCTTCAGATTCAGTAATTCGTATCTATCACGAGCTGAGCTTCAAATTTTTGTTGTATCGCCGACTAAGAACTGTCAAAATAAAACGTTGAGGTAGTTAACAAATCAAATGGGTTCATCTAAAATTTTCTCTCAACTGATGAGTCATCGGAGAAGGGCGCATATTTTAAAAACTCAGATTAATAGCTCCTTCCTATCAAAGAGAAATAAATTTTCTATTTTATGCAGGTAAAATCTCACAAATTCAGGTAATTCTTTATCTCCTTACAGATGCTAATACCCCGACTTCCAATGCCGAAACGAACAATGTTCTCATCCAAATAATTCAGTGAAGTTATCCCCGCTGAGAACTCCGAACAAGAAGTTTGCGAAAAAAACCAAAATTAATATAGAAAATGAAACAGTATCCAGCGGAGTTTCAAGCCAGGAATTATTAGAGGAATCCAGTTATAATTCAGCGTGCAGAATAGCCTTTGGGTAAAGTTTGCAATGAGCAGTTGTGTTTGTAGCAAACCATGGAAACAAATCAGGCGTGAAAAAAGTTGCGGAACTTCCCTGGGAGCAGATGGGAATGAGGTCGGGCTTAAGAGACGGTGTTTGCAGAATGTCCGGTTGGCTGTGAAAGGTGATTTTTGCGAGATAACTTAAACATTAAATTATGCTGGAATAATTACCACCGGAATAATGCTTCTTTGAAATATTGTGACCTCCACATCTAAAAATAATTTCAATAGAAGATATCATATCATATAATATAATCGATAAAACTATTCATTCAATGATTTTGGAATTATTTCTGGGTTTCATATCACATTTTCCAGGAGTAAATTGTGAAGTTCATTGATGATAATTACAATTGATTGTTTATTGGATTGACCTGGTATTTACTTGAACAAAATTTCTTTTTAATAAAAACTTAATTACAGCTCTAGCAATACATTATCTTCAGAAAGATATTCCATTGCTGAGATTCGAAGAATCATGATTACATTGAGGGGGTAACATTTGGGAGGATTTGAGTTATTCAAAATAAAAATTTGAAGAAGTTTCAGTGAAGCTGAATAATTGTAATCCCATATCGAGTTTCATATTGAATATGAGTTATTCTAATTCTCACTATATCATTATGTGAATATTGTTAATAACTAAGGTTTCGCTACACATGAGGTCTTTTAGATTCCTTATATCTTGAAAAATTGTCATTCCAAATGTTATTAGTGTTAAGATTTCTGGAGAAGCAACTGCGCAGCTAAATAATTGTTATTTCAATATCAAAAAGGATTAATTTTGATTTTCACTATTTTATTATTGATCTTGACGTAATTCTCACGAATTTTCAACAGACGCCACATTAAAGATGCAACACGCATGAACTGACTACTCCAGGACTACTGATTCGGTATGTTATAGGTGTTCTTTATGTCAATTATACTGGCTATGAAGTGTCTCGAATGACTTACGATCAAATTTTTTATTTTCTTCTTAAATGTAGTCATTATACTAGGCATGTTCGAAACTTAAGAGATACCATTGTAAACTTGAGGCGCAAGGAACAGCTGTGATCTTTGACCCTTAGTCCCACATGAGGTCGGCCATGCAAATACAAATTATTTGGTTTTTCTTCTAAATTCTTTAGATTTCTAACTTTTTGAATCACTGTTATTAAATAACAGTTGTTCTCCTTTACAGAATATATGCTTCGTTTTAAAGGAAGGATTTAATTCTTGAATTAAAGATTTGTGTAGGCATAACTCTCAGATGATGAAGTAGATGAATTTTAAGCTCTGATAAGAAGGGGAGCTTTCAATTTTGATCGTTCGATGTTTTGGCGAGAAAATTGTTGGTTGACTTTTCGTCTCATAATCATGAAGTGAGAGGTTAGCTTCATTATCCTTCACGTAAACCAGGCACTCCTAAATGTAGATACATTAGTTTGTGAAGAAATAAAATTATGTGCTGATTTCACCCCTTAACACGTTTTACACCCTCGAGATCGTAAAAACAGTTTGCACCAATGAAATGTAGAAAAATTTCACAATGATGTAATAAGGACAACGTCATACATCGAATATGGAATCAGCAGTTTGTATCCAGTCCAAAAAAATTGAGCCTCGATTTTGCCTAAATAACGTTTTGCATCGATGTTAGCATATTTCAATTACACTTATATTATTTCTACAGGCTCTTTAGTTCTCCTAAAAAGTAATTTGTTATATTGCGTTGATGTTTCAGGTTATTCTTTCATTTAATGACATGTCATCAATCAGAAATTTCTTTTGAACTTCTTTTTTACTATCCACTACGTTCCGAAAAGTTTATTTTGGTGGAAATTCATCAGAATCACGGAAAAACAACATGGTGGTAGTTGTTATTCGTTTTATTATCCCCTTGATTGAAATCACCAGTTCATGAACATCCTTCCTAGCCAATAGCAGCCATAACACGAATTAACAATGGTTCTCGCGACGCAAACGAGAAATAACTATTGTATTATCAAACAATATTCAACTCCTGGGAGCGTTCCCTCAGGAGCCTTGTATCCCGAACGAGCAGTGTCGTGTGTCGCTTGTTAGGAAGAGTCACTTTTTGCTATCAATTACCGACGTTGTTAGAGCCAGATTGTATTGGGAAGGACATAAAGTTTTTCCCTAACGACCCTGGAAACAAGGCGCAAATATTTATTGGATAAATGGCTAGTTGGCAGGGGGACTTTGTGATAACAGAGCCAGGACGAATAGACTCGTCGGGAAAGGTTTTCGCAATTATCTCTCTTTTATAGAGGTGCTTGCATCATTATTTCAGAAAAAGCCACGCAGTAGATACTATAACAAAATCTGAAATCAAACAATCTGTTGCAAAATGATGAAATAAATAACGAAACGTCGGCGAACTAACAAAGTATCATTTTCCTGTTTCTCTGATCCTACACCATCAATCTATTGTGAATGACATAAATGTTCAGTTCAATAAGATGAAATTTTTTCACAAATATTTTAATACTAACAAATATTGCTACCAACTTACTTTTTCAGGTTAATTTGATATTTCATCTGATACAAAACAGATCTTGTAAACTTACTTATATACAGGGTGTCCCGTAAAGACCACGTCAAACCGAGGGAGAAATTAAATCAAAGGATAACCCACCTGCTATAACAAAATTCCCATTATAAAAGTCTTACCGTTTTCGAGATATTTTTTTTTTGGAGAATAATGAATTTTTGCCCCTTTCAATAGTTTATCCTTACGGTTGGTACAATTTTACATCTTTTTGGTTATTTTTTTCAGTAAAATATTGCTGAAGAATGATTATAACGTTTACATTGAAAACATCCTCCGAACATTTTGGAGGGGGGCTATGAGAAATATTTTTATTGGAAATTTTGGTAGTGGATTATTTTGTTCATGAAGTTTAGCCCATCGTAGTGGAAGCAAAATGTACCGAGCTACTGCTGCACATTACACCAATAAATTGTCTATTTTATAGTGATTTCAAAAAGGTATCACACAAGTCATTTGTTATTCAAAGAAAAAAGATATGGCTGTTTTTATCCAAAAGGGTACGTTTCTGACAAAATCAAGTTTGTCAATTCTGTTAAAAAATCTTCGACGTTGTATTACTTAGTGAACAATGGCAATTGTTTACGTGCGAAAATATTACTCTTACTTTATATTGATAAAGAAGTTATGAGGACTTTTCATTTCACTTAATTTTTCAATTATCTCTTATAGCTTGAATTAATGAGGTTGCGGTTTACACCAAATTAATTTTCTTTTTTCTACCTCAAAGGGATTTTGCGATCCCATAACTAGATAACGAATTTGTACACCCGATACACTATCAAAAAATCTCTTTCGGTGTTTATATATTCTCTCCTTGAATGATCTTCCTCTGTCCGATGTAAACCATGTCCCTAATTGCAATAATTGAAAATCATCTTGTAGAGTCCGAATGTACTTTTTTCCTTAATCACACTCCTTTATTATTCCCGATAAAACTTTTCAGCAATTTTTACTCAAATATGTAGTATAGAAAAAGGGAAATTCGAAGCATTCATTTGGCATTTATTGTTTGATATTTGTGTGAGACGGATATAACTGTCTGCAACTGAATAATTTTTTTCGCAAATCAAATACCGAACCCATGAATGCAACGTAATTCGAAAATAACGCCAAGCCCCACAACCATCCACCATACGAAAATTTCAAATTCCCCCAATTGAAATCTGCTCACACAAAGACCCGAAATCCACGCATCAAAATCCACACGGCATCGGATAAAACTCGACGAGAATCGGATACGTAATAATAGCGGCCGGAATATTCGGAAAAGCGGGGTAGTATCATCCCAACGTTTACTCATCGACTCCCAGCGACAGCCATTTGCCCGCGGATACGGCAACGGCCAAAGCTTACATAATAGAAAAATATCCAGAGATGGTTTATTGTCGCCGTGTTGGATCGAAACGAACATCTGGGACGTTTATTTCGCTTTTTTTCCATTGTTCCCTTCCCGGATTGAAGTGTCTACCGGAATTGCTGTCAGTTATTTATAGATCTCCGACCGGATGTGGATGTTCTTACGGAAGAGTTGTACTGTGGAGCTCGTTCCGTATGCAACGGAAGATCCTGTTCTGGATATGGATTCGGATTTTCGCGACGAAGCGCAACATTTTTTCTCTCTATCATCCTTTTTTCGAAGTATCTGATTGACTTGGTCGTTACTTTGGTGGAAATTTATTCAAATGATTTAGAAGGAGTTATTTTTATTTACACTATTTTATTATGTAAAAAACCAGTTCTAACCATGTTCTAACGGGTGGTTTTTTTCGAGGTATATAACTTTAAGTCAGCATTACTGTTCAAGATGGTGACCGATTTAACAGCTGTCAAGTGATTTATTCTCAGTTTGGTTTGACAATTCATCATGAATAGACTCACACCTGAACAACCCTTGCAAATAGTGCAAATTCATTTCGAAAATAATGGTTCTGTGCGGAATACGTATCGCGCACTACGTCCATTTCATTTTATTCAGCGATGAAGCGCACTTCTGGTTGAATTGCTACGTCAACAAACAAAAATGTCGCATTTGGAGTGAAGCTAATCCTCAAGTGTATGTCGAAACACCGTTACATCCAGAAAAACTGACTGTTTGGTGCGCTTTATGGGCTGGTGGAATCATTGGTCCGTACTTCTTCAAAAACGATGATGGCCAGAACGTTACAGTACACGTTTTGGACCTGTGAATTAGCCTCCAAGATCTTGTGATTTAACACCGCTAGACTACTTTCTGTGGGGCTTTGTGAAGTCATTGGTCTATACGGATAAGCCACAAACCCTTGACCATTTGGAAGACAACGTTTGCCGTATTATTGCCGATATACGGCAACAAATGTTGGAAAAAGTCATCGAAAATTGGACGTCTAGATTGGACGACATCCGAGCCAGCCGTGGCGGTCATATTCCAAAAATCATATTTGAAATGTAATGCCACAAGATTATCTTGCGGATAAATGAAATTCATGTCAGTCGAATAAATAATCCATCGTTGTTTTATTGCAATTTAAAGTTCTATAGTTTAAAAAAAAACACTCTTTACTTCACATTAGCTCCATATATTTTGTGATGAACTAATCCCAAATAATCCAAATACAGAGTTAGGTATATGTTGACAACAAAACAGAGGATTGAGGAATTTAGAGCAATAAATATTTTTAAAAAAAATTTAACAGCGGTCAGTTGTTTACATCTGCTTGGTCGTTGTAGATTTTAGTTTTAAAGAGCTTTTCATTGAACCTCGACTTAAGGATCAATTGTGCCCCAACCAGAGCTGTTCCTACCATCAGTCGTCATAGCCTCCAGTTCCAGAGTTCCAGTATTCCACTATCTGGGATGACTGAGGTTACTTCCTCACTTCTACAATGATCTTGTCCAAAGCAAATTATGAGTTAACTGGCGATGGCGAGGTATCTCGACACCAGGTGATTCTTCTCACAGAATCTGCACTCGTCGTTTTCTACTAGACTTATTCTCACGAGTAGCTTCTTGAGGCGACATTGGCCTGTCAGGAATCCAGTGAACTGAAACATATTATTTCTAAGATCTAAATACTTCTTAGACTTGACAGTATCAAAGTCTCGAAGAAACTCTTTGGAATGATCCAAGCCTGGAAGATTCGGCCACAGAATTTGTCTTTTGTTTTTTTCCAACTCCTGAAACTCCCCCCTTCTAGGTACATTTATCTATACCACAGAAAATTACTGGACCTATGAAAGGAATTTGTACTCCTTTTTTGACATATCCTTCACCAGGAGCCTAGACTTAACAGCTTCTTACCTATTTCGTTGATTTTTTTCGGCACTCCAATACCATCTTACAATCGATGATATATGAGCTCAATGCTTTGATTGGAGCCTGACTGTTAGAAAGTAACTCTATATCACATTTCTGATAGTTCATCACAAGGTAAATCTCCACGCATATTGCGATTACAAGAACCTCTGCCTGAAAGACACTTAACGATAGTGCTTGCCCTGAATAGTCCTGAGCAAGTCTCCTTCATGATTTGAAAACCATCAGTTTACCGATTGATGATAGGTTTTTTTTTAGAGCTGAGGTTGTGGGCCCCCTTCCCAATCTCCTTTTATATTTAGTATCGTAATGAAGGTTTTTCCGATGCTGTTATTCCTTGTCATTTCTCTTTTTCGTTTCCTGGGTAGTCTTAGAATGACCACATGGGCTAGTCTATCTATCACAAGATGAGAAGATTGAAATCTGTAATGATCTCCAATGCCCTAGTTGGTTCCGTTCTCAAAGCTTCAGTGGCACACAGCTAACCTGTTTAGTCATTGAGCAATATTCCCATTTTATTGTGTTTGTTGATTTTCAAGACATGTAAGGGCACGATTATTATTATCTATAATTGAAATTTCAAATTCGTGGTTAAAATTAGTTCATATACATAGTTGGAATATATATAAATTATGGCCTATCCTGCCTTGAAAATCAACACGATAAAATGGGAATATTTCTCAAAAAAAGATCTTCTAATCTTCTTCTTCCCCCCTTTTGTCACAAATCCAGAGATTTCGTCTATAAAAACATTTCGAAAACCGCTGAACCTAATGGAAGTTTTTTATGTGTGTTTCATTTCAATGAAACACTGGATTATCATATCAACCAAATGTCTGTATATTTCCAATTTTTAATCAAGAGTTAGTTTGAACAATAAGGTTCGATGAATTTCCGTCAAGTAGAGACCGAAACAATCAATGACAAGGTTTGAATCTGTGATGAAGAATTCAAGCCCAACCTTTTTTTCATTTCCAATTTCACTGATTAGATTGAACAATACGCTAATCTTCTGATTGGATAGCCACACTTAAATAAAATCCCAAAAAGAGTAGCAGGAAATCAGATTGTCTTTCTGTTCATTAGCTGATAGGCGATATAGCTGAAACTTCTCTGTTTATTTCGAACCATCTATCGTTCCGATAGAATTCCATCATTAAATTAAGGTAGGATGAATGACATAATAAACATTAGGTATCCCTTCTCTGCATCCAGTCGAAATGACACATTTAGAACGTATTGTTTCGACACTTTATGTTTCAGATAACTCCCTGGTAAACGTAAAAGCAGTACAGTAACAGGAGCAATACGCTAAAAGCGCAGATGTAAAATTTCGATGCAACGAAATATTTCGAGAGTAACGGCAGTTGTAAATCCAAATTAGTCTCATTTTATTATTATTACACATGTTGAATTTGCATCTAGTCGGCTGTGCGGGTTTCGTTGTCGTAGAAACCACACACGAAGATCCGACTTGAAATGTAGATGATATTCATAACATGAATTTTATTAGAGGGTCCGCATCCGTTTAGGAGTTTTGGGATGAATTTAAAACTGCTTTGAAAGAGTAGGACAATTAGAGTGATAATTATTCAGCCGAACTTTTATTCGAAGTAGATTGAATCAACAAAGAGATTTTATGTATTCTCTACCTATATAGAGGGTTTTTCAAGAGGAATGATGAAATTTGAAATGATTATGATGGCACTGTGTATTATTTTTTGACGATGTGGTCCACCTTCACCGATATACTTTCACGGGATTGCGAATTTTGCTTTTTATATCGCTCAAAAGTTGATTGATCGAACTATACTCCATATGTTATATACGCAATCGAAAAAACTGACTATGACGTCCATCGTAGGTAGTCAAAACGTGTGAGTTTTTCAATAGGAGAAGCCAAATCAAAGTTTGAATCCAACCTTGCTGTATCAAAGAAACGTAAAAGGTTCATCAAATACATCAGATCCAACTTGAGTGCCTAAGATCAAGAACAGACAAGGTTGTTGGTTTGAGTTATGTTGCTTCCGAGTCTGGCAATGTATTTGGTCAGTCTTTTGCTGCTTCTTTCGTTCCTGAGCTTGACAATCTTCCCAGATTCAATTTCCCTAGGTTGATAAATCAACTGAAATATGTTGATTTTCCTCCTGGTCTTCATCTTCTCTGAATGTGAGCAGTGCCTCTGGGCATGATGAAATATCTGCCAAACTTTTACTGTACAAGCAATCCAATTGCTAGACATGTATTGTCAAAAATAATAAGGTCTTTTTAGTCTGGTTTCTCAGTTACTAGGGAATTGAAGGTGATGAAGGGGCCAACACATTCACCAGAAAAGGGGCACAAAATCATACTAACAAGAAAGAGTTTCAGGTGAGGTAAAACCGAAAGAAAAACACTCTGGCGAAATCTTCCTAGGTTGGATCATGCATTTCGAAAGTTATTTTGATTTCATCAAGAGTATATTACACCATCTCATTGGGAATTGTCGCCTCAGAAAGCACCTCATGAGAATGAGTCTAGCAGAAAACGAAGAGTGCACATTCTGCGCGGAGAAGGAAGAAAACTCCGGATCACCTGGTGATGGAATGCCTCGATATCACTAGTCAACGCAAAATCTGCTTTGGATAAGAAACTTGTAGAAAGGAGGGACTAGCCTCCTCGAAGCTATCCCAGATACTGTAGTTCATTAGAACTCTGGATCTAGAATTCAAGCTCTAGATAAAATAATAGCAAGAATAGCTCAGATTGGGGAACAATAGACCAGTTCAATGAAACCCACTCAGATGAAATCATAATCTTTATGTATTGAGCAGCTCTATAATCACCAATCTTTTGACTTGCGTTAAGTTGAGTGGAGTTGAACGCTCGATGCTGGAGCTCCTCAGAAACTACTTTTCCTCAAGGTAGACTGTCTCGGAATTCATGGTGATTTGATGCTTCATTTTTCATCTAATATAGTTCTCCAAGTTAATTTTATGTGTCAAGCGGGGTTCCTCAGGGCTCCGTTTTGTGCCCTTCCCTGTTTCTGTCCTTCACATCGGATTTCACAATCTCTTAAAGATGTTGAAGCGTGTATCTTTCCATGATCGAATGGCATGACCTACTGATTTACCTGTATTTCTAACCAAATGAAGGTTTTTTGGAAAAACGAGATTTTCGTTCATAAAATCATGATTATAAATATTGAACATATATGTTCTTAGCTATCTGTGAATATTTGAAGAACCATAAGATGAACGAGAATTCTTTTCAATTCAGCATCGAACCAAGTTGATCATTCTTTGCATCGAATCTACTTCAACAAGGATGAACTATTCATAAAATGTGGCACAGAACCGTTCCTTGAAAAAACAAATCTCGAGAAGTAAAAAATCATATTCAACGCGAAAATAAAAACAGTCGGTGCGAAGTCCTCTGAATAAATACCTCCTCAAAGCGGCTCAGCCACCTTCCCAACATCAAAAAAGTAAATTCGACAAGAAAATCAGCACCGGATTTCTTCCACATCGTTTCTGCACAATCCCCGTCGACTCTCCCGTAGGATTTTTTCGAGAGAGCGTTGTATTTGATTTGCGAATGTTGTCGGAGATTACGTCTGTTGCATCTGGACCGTGGGATCTGGAGTTCGTGGGAGTTGGAGGAACGCCCAGGCCAATGCGTTGATACCGGAGAGGTGGGGGGAGGGGGCTGTTTAATCCACTGGCAGAAATGGGAGAGACGAATTAACTCGTTCCGTTAATAGGGACGGAGTATCTGCTTTAATTTATGCATCAACAGCTTTCCTACGCTACGAGATGCACCATTTCTCATTTCTGAAATGTCGAGTTAACTTTACTGCGTTCTGCACTCATCTCGTTATTCTTGAAACTGGAAATATCCTCGGATTTTTTAAAGCTTACTCACTTTCCGTGCTCAGGAGCACTAATGTAGAATTTTATTTCGTTTCAGGAAGTTGCAGTCGTGATTGTGGATTTGTTCGAAACAGTGACGGATTTACAAGTAGGCTGAAGCTTAGGGTGGCAAATTTGAACGCACTCCAGATTGAGCTTCTTAATTTTCTTATTTTGATTAACATAATTGAAAAAATAATAAAATTCACTGACAAAGTGTGAATTTCGAAAATTGGAGAAAAATTAAAATATTCAACAAAAATTCAAATAGATTCCTATATACAGAGCCAAATATTCAATATTCCAAGATCTCTCCATGAACAATTGCTGAACCCTTTGTGAAATATACTAATGAATATTATTTTCTACGATTATATAATTATATAAAGTCTCGCAAAAACGTTTTGTAATGCTCTAATAAATACTTAAAATGTTAAACTAACACATAATTATAAAAGGAAATTCATTTGATCGTTTTCAAGCTGAAAGTGTAATGAAGAATATTTATCAACGTTCGACAAATGTAGGTATTATTTCGGTGTGAGCTATATTCAAATTATTTAAGTATTTTACAGTTTTAAGACGAATATCTCACTTTACAAAGGTACCTTTGGGGTATACGTGTGAATTTGGATACTGTGCTTATCCAGGAATTTCATGATTTTTTCTTGATCTTTTATATTATCGCTGTAGATCATAGTGTCGTTCACTCCATATTTCATATAGAAATATCCATCTACTTCGGACTTGATTTCTTTTACCTTCCATGCATGGTTGGTGAAAACTTCAAGTACTACAATTTCCCTATTTTTCATTACTTGTCCCGGTGTTCTGATACTGAACTCCGGGACGCAAAATTGTCCCATTTTCGGGAACCGCGCGAAAATCAAAATCTATCAAAAAAATTTACAATTTTAAACATGTTTTTGATCTTTAATAACCACTTATTTCATTTTTCTCACTAAATCTCCGAATACATATTTTAAATACAAATCTTTCAGAATTATGAATAACTTCAAACATGTTTTGTCTTGCAATAATTACTTTTTTAATTTTTTCCATTAAAACTCTGAATCCAAATTCAAAATTAGGATAAAAATTCACCAAATTTCGATACCTCATAATCCGTTCATCAGATTCCATTGCAGTTATGGCGAAAAAGAACCTAGATGCTCACACAGGAAATTATTTATCATTGATTGTCGAAAAAAAAATTCTCGTAAACATTGGAATCAAATTGTCGTATTTATTTTCAACCGTTATCATTTCATAACCTACAACACGGTTGGAGAGTGACTAATATTGGACATCGACTATCAAGCCGAAGTGTGACCATCCCCACTTTGCCATTAAAAGAGTTTATTTGATATCGTATCACGCAGATGTTTTTATTCCTTCATTGTTGTTGGAGAGTGACTAATATTGGACATCGACTATCAAGCCGAAGTGTGACCATCCCCACTTTGCCATTAAAAGAGTTTATTTGATATCGTATCACGCAGATGTTTTTATTCCTTCATTGTTCCTCTGGATATGAGTGTTGCCTACAATAACGTTGACTGTCCTATCATTCCGGACATATTTTCCAAACCTGTAGATATATAACTTCAAATAATACATAGAATATTCAACGTTATTCCAGAGAATACTCGGGGCCCTGTGTCTACTTGTATGCTTTATGGTTTTCTCTAGAAAATAGTAAAAAAAAAACAATAAACCCTATGTTAGATGTATCAAATGATGTTCTACATACGAACATGCTTAAAAGTCTTCCGGAAGCAAATCCTTCAATAGGACGTGTATTGTGATATCACATACAATCGTTTACCGGAAATAGATCGTTCAAAGAGATGTCGAATTTTTTCCTCTATTTGCAATTATTCTCGAGTCTCTATCTTCTCTATAGAAAACGGGAAAACTACATCTTTCCATACAATTTTCGTATCATAACAAGCCTTTATTGACGTCAGGGTTGCTATGCCATCATATCAGATGAAAATTTTGTACCTATTTATGTATTCTGAAATGCAACATGAATGTTATTTTATAGAACTACCAGCAGCAAGAATATTCCTGAGATTTGATAACTAACATGCATCCTAGAATTAGTTTTATCGAACGTTCCATTCATCCGGATAACACAATTGGGTTTATTGAATATGCGTAGACGTCGATTTTTTTTTCGAACCTAACAATAGCCATATATCCAATTACGGGTACAGATTCAACATGAAATATTTCGCATAGTGGATTATCCTTTAATTGAATTATGCCACCGTCGAAAAGAGTTCGATTCTGTTGGCCCAATTTCGCTTCGAAATGAAAATCAGTTCTCTCTGTTTCAACTCTGCAGAAATATTGAATTCACAAAAGCATTGGTGCAGGTTTTTTGACCTAGGCCCTAGATTATAATATAATCTGTTAACTCGTCAATATTTTATAAAGAAAGTTTGAACTGCGAAATATATTATGAGACAAGTAAAGGGTGTTTTTTTTAGAGCTATAGAACTTTAAATTTCCATAAAACAACGATGGATTATTCGATTGACATGAATTTTATTTATCCGCAAGATAATCTTGTGGCATTACATTTTAAATATGCTTTCTGGCATATGACCGCCACGGCTGGCTCGGATGTAGTCCAATCTGGACTTCCAATTTTCGATGACTTTTTTCAACATTTGTGGACGTATATCGGCAATAACACGGCGAATGTTGTCTTCCAAATGGTCAAGGGTTTGTGGCTTATCCGCATAGACCGATGACATACATTTAAGCCCAACAGAAAGTAGTCTAGCGGTGTTAAATCACAAGATCTTGGAGGTCAATTCACAGGTTCAAAACGTGAAATTAGGCGGTCACCAAACGTGTCTTTCAATAAATCGATTGTGGCACGAGCTGTGTGGCATGATGCGCCGTCTTGTTGGAACCACAGCTCCTGGCCATCAATTCAGGAATGAAAAAGTCAGTAATCATGGCTCTATACCGATCACCATTGACTGTAACGTTCTGGCCATCATCGTTTCTGAAGAAGTACGGACCAATGATTCCACCAGCCCGTAAAGCGCACCAAACAGTCAGTTTTTCTGGATGTAACGGTGTTTCGACGTACACTTGAGGATTAACTCTACTCCAAATGCGGCAGTTTTGTTTGTTGACGTAGCTATTCAACCAAAAATGCGCTTCATCGCTTAACAAAATAATATGGACGTAGTGCGCGATACGTATTCCGAACAGAACCATTATTTTCAAAATAAAATTGCACTATTTGCAAGCGTTGTTCAGGTGTGAGTCTATTGATGATGAATTGCCAAACCAAACTGAGAATAAATCACTTGACAGCTGTTAAATCGGTCGCCATGTTGAACAGTAATGCCAATTTAGT
The DNA here is from genome assembly GCF_914767665.1 of Harmonia axyridis. Lineage (NCBI taxonomy): Eukaryota > Metazoa > Arthropoda > Insecta > Coleoptera > Coccinellidae > Harmonia > Harmonia axyridis. The sequence goes on along the minus strand of NC_059507.1, from coordinate 36,440,221 downwards.
TATATACCTCGAAAAAAACACCCTATATCTAAGTGAATCACAGATACCAGAATATACCAACATTTGGCAAGGAGTTTTTCATTACCTGTTCATTAACACTGACCTCTCACATTTCTATATAATTATGCTCTAGATTTTTCTGGTATCCCAATTCTGAATCACTATCCCTGACTTATGTACTTCGAGTACCACGAAAAACAAGTGCATAAGTGCATGGCAATTTCTTTGGTATTATGGCTTTATCATCAGTATTAGCGGAAGTAGCGGAATAATAGCTATATATTTTTTTCGATATCGCCATTTTCAATTTTCGTTTGTTAGTTTCTTAGAACAAGAGAACGAGGATTGTGTATAAGATTCTGCCTATCTCCTCCGGCTTAAAGCTTTTGTGGTAAAACATCGAAATTCGCCCACCCTGTACACCCTTGATTCTGGATCGAGATATTGTAGGTTAAAAGCGAAACATTTGTTGTTGTTTGAAGAATTCATAAAAGATGCCATGTATTTACTACTTCAAGAGTCATTTTCGAAAGCAAAGACGATTGTTTCTATAGAAAAGGTATCGAAAGTGGAATTTAAAAAAAAATCTTTTTTTACTGGTTATACCCGGGATTTATTGTATGGTATTTTATAGCGAATGATCATGAGAAGAATTCTAGAAAATAAATGAACTGATAGAATAAAATTTGTGGATTTATAGAAAATGAGACATAGTTCAATTAAGGGTAGCTACATATTCAACATATTATTATAAAGTACGGTCCATATTGAATTATTTAGAGTTTAACTACAATACGCTGCTTTAAAAAAATAACTATTTCCCACCGAAAATGACCCAATTTCAAACACCAACAAAAAAGAAAATAATTTCACTATATCAACCATACATTAATCGAACTCTGGTACGAATTCACGGAACAATAACGCTTTGAACCGATGAAATATACCGATCGATGCGGTATCAGTGAAAAAAAAACCGATAGAATGATGTAAAATTTAATACAGATATAACGGGCATCAGTCCGATATCCATCTATGGTCGGGCCAGCCCATTGATCAACGCGGGACGTGGCCGAAACCCGCCAAAATATCGCTGGCCATCTATCATTGTTGCCAACGCACGATTAATGAATACATTTCGGAATGTAGCGGACCGTCGTAAATTGGGGCTGTGGGCAGAAATTCCCCGAAGCGAATATAATATTATGAGTATAAAATGGAATCCGGTTTTTATTCGCGGATATTAGCATATCGCGCGCACTGATGCCCGATTAGTTCGCTGTTTGTAGGATGATGGCGCAACGGTAAGTATCATAAATTGAAATTATCGATCTTAGCCGGGATAGTGATGGTGGATCTGTCTGATTGGAGGGATGTGAGTGTAGGTGTAATTCTTGATTTTTTATTCCACATAATATGCACCAATCAACTTCTACTAAAGAATTCTCCAATATAAAGGGTGTTTTTTTAGAGCTATAGAACTTTAAATTGCCATAAAACAACGATGGATTATTCGATTGACATGAATTTTATTTATCCGCAAGATAATCTTGTGGCATTACATTTTAAATATGATTTCTTGCATAAGACCGCCACGGCTGGCTCGGATGTAGTCCAATCTGGACGTCCAATTTTCGATGACTTTTTCCAACATTTGTGGCCGTATATCGGCAATAACACGGCGAATGTTGTCTTCCAAATGGTCAAAAGTTTGTGGCTTATCCGCATAGACCCATGACTTTACATAGCCCCACAGAAAGTAGTCGAGTAGTGTTGAATTACAAGATCTTGGAGGCCAATTCACAGGTTCAAAACGTGAAATTAGGCGGTCACTAAACGTGTCTTTCAATAAATCGATTGTGGCACGAGCTGTGTGACATGTTGCGGTGTCTTGTTGGAACCACAGCTCCTGGTTATCTTGGTTGTTCAATTCAGGGATGAAAAAATTAGTAATCATGGCTCTATACCGATCACCATTGACTTTAACGTTCTGGCCATCATCGTTTTTGAAGAAGTACGGACCAATGATTCCACCAGCCCATAAAGCGCACCAAACAGTCAGTTTTTCTGGATGTAACGGTGTTTCGACATACACTTAGCTCCACTCCAACTGCGGCAGTTTTATTCGTTGACGTAGCCATTCAACCAGAAGTGCGCTTCATCGCTTAACAAAATAAAATGGACGTAATGCGCGATACGTATTCCGCACAGAACCATTATTTTCGAAATAAAATTGCAATATTTAAGAGCGTTGTTCAGGCGTGAGTCTATTCATGATAAATTGCCAAACCAAACTGAGAATAAATCTTTGACAGCTGTTGAATCGGTCGCCATCTCAAACAGTAATAACAACTTAAAGTTATATAGCTCGAAAAAAAACACCCGTTAGAATTGACCACTATCTGGACAGCTGCCACTTTTGAAGCAGTCATCTTTTGACATTTGATAAGTGAACCCTACGCCATAACTAGAGATGCATTCAAGTCAAACTAGTTTGATTTCACTGACAAACTTGACTTGAGAATCAAACTTTAGCTTGAATTCATCTTGTTTTTTTATTGAAAGAAATCGAATTCATTTTAAGGGTAATGTGCCGTTGTCAAGGAAACAAAAATTAAAGCGGAAAAGGGAAGCTGAAAACAAAGGTATGAGAGATTAAAGTGGATCCAGATGGAAGAGAAAAATTAAGACAAAACGAACGCAATCAATATGAAATGAAAAAGGAACACAAAATTATAAGTCCTATTAACGAACAGAGTAAGAGGAAAAAACGGTCATTTTAAAATAAAAAATGAAGACTTGAAAACGTATTTTAAATTATTTCATGTTGTAGAGAATAACGGTGAGTCATAGGAAGAAAAAGAAATGAGAGATATCAAAAACGCTGAGAAGTGAGGAGTAGTTAAATGAGAATGCCACGTGGTATAAACCCCTCTCAAGGAAGTTTTCACCTATCCTGGCAACCTTATAGTTTATGGAGTGCTTACAAACATTGTCGGCGTAAAATCAGGGATAAAATCCTACGACCTGCTTTTTCGGCAATTTTCATCATATCATTTCATAAAATATGCGACGTACAAGCACAGACAACGGGGATTTCCATGTTACAGTTCGCACGAAACCGACAGAATAGTCTCGCTCATGCAAATGGAACAAATCTCGGCTACCACAAAAGGCACATCCATTATCGGAATTATTATTTCGAAGGGGGCAATTAACTAATTGGAATCCGAGAAATGGAGGAACGAGGCGGCTACGACGACATACGTCGTTGGAAAAAAAAAGAACATCTAACCGTTCTCTCTCGACGTGGCCAGGACGGCTGATGAACTCCGCGTCACTATGGCGGTTTATGTTTCATTCAGTGCCGTCGGGATCAGGTGTAGACGACCCTCCAGCTGAGTTACGTCCGGTCTTGTTATTTCTGATATTTCTAGTGGAATATCAGGAGGAAAGACAGGGAACGGAACAATTCATATGGAAAATGAGGAAGGCACTGATATTAATTGAGGAGATTTTGAATTTTCGTTGATTCCTGCGCCAATAGCATTCTTGGAGTGTATCTAAGAGAGTTTTCAAATTAAGAGAAACAATGCCGCGACACGAGGCCTTAAATCATATTCTCCCAGGCGATTTCTTATTGTCTGAGTGCTAATTTGCACCCCATGAGTTTGCTCAAGCTAATTTTGAAGGAGGCGAGCGGTTGCAAACCGTTGTCTCAACGAAGAAACTCTCAAGTAACGTTCTTGAATGGCAGTTGTTACCCGTGGTCTACCCTGTCCTGGTCTTCGGACATTCATACCTGTCTCCCTGAATCGCTGCAACATTCTGGACACACTTGTATGGGAAACTCCAAACCTTTCTGCAATTCTTGTGTATGTCCACCCTTCTTCTCGCAAAACTACCGCTTGGGCACATTCCTCTTGGGTCAAATTGCGTGTTTCGCGTTGCATAGCGATCGATTGTAGAAAATCAAACGAAAGAAAAACTATTGATCACAAGAATTGATCGAGAACAACTGATTTCATAATGAAGCCAATACATTCAAAATCTGATAATCTCATCTTTTTTATTCCTGCTGGGAAAAAACATCTGTATTGAAGAAAAACGTTGAAAGTGGATAACATATGCATGCATAATTCTGATAAAAATAATTATTATTGAGAACACCTTCAGTTGTAAAATAAATTTGAGATTTCCATAATGTGCGTTAATTTTTTTGCGCAGGTATATTTATTTGAGTGATTTCCAGTTAAATATGCAAATTTGAATATTTGGATCCGGATATTTTTCCTAATTGTCCAATTCATAATAAGCAGAATATTTATTATTTTTTCTACCTAATGAAATACAAGGTTTGGCAACTTTTGCTCTTCTAATATCATCGGTTGTTTCACGTCGTTTGGCGCGCTTGTTTGGTGATTTTCTGATATATTTAGGAATGTATTGCAATATATTTTGAGTTGATATGAAACTTTGATTCACTATAAAACATAAAAAGTGAATTCTGTGTGGAAAAACTAGCCAATTGGGTGAAATATCGTATCATTGATACTCTATGTTTATTACTCCGAGCTGAGAAGTCACTCAAATGCGGCAGTGAATGTTATGACATGCAGATAATTGCCGAAAAAATTATTATGTGACAGTTGTCGATGAACATATGAAAATTAATCGACTAGAAAATAAAAATCCGACTGCGGCATCATCAAAGAGACCCGAGAACATGTCAGTCCGGCCACAACAAACACAGATAGTTTTCCAATATCGAAAATCAGGAAACGTGACTATCGATTCCGGCCGCGTTTCGGCGCGTCCGGAAACGCACACAGGTAATTATAGAGCCGTTTCCATCGGCTGCGCGAATCTTGATGACTTGACTCGGTTGCGGGACTAAATTAATGAAACTGTCTCTCTCCGCCTCGGGCAGGTATCGAATCGACCTGTCCCCGCTTTGTGCCTCCCGGAAATTGAGTGAAGGGTCACCGGGAGCATCCATCAATCAGATGGAGATAGTTTCTGGGAATTACGTCTAATTAGTGTTGAGGGGAACGGGGATGAGTTATGGGACAGAGAGAGGTGTGAGATTCGGGTTTGGGGATGTCTTAGTTCGGGTGGATGCTGGATTTTGAGTCAATCGTTTGTGGACATTTCTGGCTTTGTTACTGCGTTACATCTAGAGTTGCACAAGTTCGACTTGAAATTGAGTCGATCTCAAGTCAATCTTTCTGATAAATGATTCATGTCTTATCAATCTGGACAATGGTTACAGGTTTGAAAATTCAAACTGTTTGTCGAACTAGTTTCAAACAGTTTGAAAAATAATTTGTTCAGTAGATATAACTTAAAAGGGTAAAATATTTTATTTGTTTCTCATTTGTAAACGTCAGTTTCCAAAAACACAATATTAATGAAGAAAGTTTATTTTATCAAGTCACTAACTTGTAAAACTGACAGTTAACTTGCAAAATTTTTACAAGTTAGTAGTATTATTTACATGAGAAAATTTTATTTTATCGTAATATATGTTGAAAATCATGGTACAATTGTCATTTCCAGTAACACAGATTTTTGATGATGAAAGAGTTGATACTGATGATGATGAACCATCTGTTGACTCAGAAACTGCTGAACTCGAACACTGCAGAACATTTGTACTCTCCTTACTACCAAATAATTTGCTAGACATTTCGATTTTTTTGTTGACCGAATCATCTACATAACTCATCGCAATTTCGGTGCTCTTCCACCCTCCTGCACGCTTTAGTGCTAAAATATCTCCACCCGAATTCGCAACCATAGTGGCTCCAGTTCTGCGAAAAGAGTGGCCGGTGTATAACTCTGGGTCTTTTAAACCTAAATATTTGGCTATTTGCTTTGGGATACCACCAATAGTGTGCTGGTCAGCATTAAGGGAAATGCACTTTCCATGTCGGTATGTCAAAAAAAATCTTAGGCTTTCTGTTCCAGGAGGCCGAAGATTTACATATTTTCTGTATAACATGCAAGGCTTGAAGCTGCAGTCATCTTCGGTTATGGTGAATCTTCTTGTTGTTAAATTTTTTGTTTGCCGCAATGTCCCAATAACGTATTTTCCCATATCTTCTACATCATTCATGTTTAAGGAGAGAATTTCGTCACATCGACAACATCCAAAAATCCCAAATATTGTAACAATTTTCGCCAGCAACCACTGGCCATCAGGAGCATTTAAAAGAAATTGTTCAGCCTCTTCTCTACTTAATACCTTGGCCTTTTCTGGCGTATAACGCTCATTTTTTCGTTTCAGAAACGCTATTACCTTTTGAAATCTGCAAATGACAACTAAACGTCATATTTTTCAATGAATTTTTTAAGGAAAACAAACCTGCGAACAGGGGCATTTTCTTTCATTTCCAAGCAGCTTTTCAGCATAGACCATTTTGCCCATAAAGTATTAGGGCCGAATCTAAGTGATAGTTGATTCAAGTAGACCAACAAAACATCTTCAGTTACCCCAATCACACTATTTTTGCTTTGCCACTTTTTGAAGTCGTCGTATTCTCGCTCGTACCTTGGAGCTGATTTTGCAGGTAATAAACTTGAAGCTACACTACTGGCTGCCTCAATAATTTCTTTTGGTACATTCATTCTCGCTTTCGCCAAAACAAATGTAAAGAAAAATAAACAGACATGTTCATGGCAACGCTTCCATAGCTTACATAGACATGTCTATGATAGCTTACGACATTTGAGACAAATTATTGAGATTTTTTTGGAATTTATCTAACCATTTTACAAATGAGAAACAAATAAAATATAAAACAATACACGCAAGGTAACGGGTTTTACTGGCTCAAGGAGGTAACTGACTCGCCTGCGGCTCGTCAATTATATCCTCCATTCGCCAGTAAAAACCCTCTTACCTTGCTAGTAATGTTATATACTATTATTTTTCAAAAAATTTTTAAGGGTCAGGTATAGAAAATTTCACGAAAATTTTTGGACGAAAAATTTTTCAGGTGAGATCGAAATTCGGCTAATCAGAGATCGTAAATTATGGCATCGCTCACCGATTCTTCGTAGAGCTCCCGGTTTTGGGGGAATTTGAACTCGAAATTTGGGAAAAAATTGAATTTGCCTCTAAAAATCGTTATATCTCCTGAATTATTCGTCACAGATCCCCCAAATAAAAACGTTTTCAAACTTCAAGTTCCGCTCTAAAACATAGTGGAGTTTCAAGTGCGTAGCCAATGGCCAGAAGAAGTGGCAGCTTCGGGAAAATTATCAATTTTTTCTTTGAAAGTTTCATATTTTTGCCTATAATTTATGAAATAATGTACTGACCGCACAACTGCAAGCATTTTCGTAATCTACATAGTCGAATCAATCAATAAAATGACACAATAGTCCCATGAAAGAAATTTTATTCTTCAAAAAATTTTTAAGGGTCAGGTATAGAAAATTTTACGAAAATTTTTGGACAAAAAATTTTTCAGGTGAGATCGAAATTCGGCTAATCAGAGATCGTGAATTATGGCATCGCTCACCGATTCTTCGTAGAGCTCCCGGTTTTGGGGGAATTTGAACTCGAAATTTGGAAAAAAATTGAATTTGCCTCTAAAAATCGTTATATCTCCTGAATTATTCGTCACAGATCCCTCAAATAAGAACGTATTAAAACCTCAAGTTCCGCTCTAAAACATAGTGGAGTTTCAAGTGCGTAGCCCATGGCCAGAAAAAGTGGCAGCTCCGGGAAAATTATCAATTTTTTCTTTGAAAGTTTCATATTTTTGCCTATAATTTATGAAATAATGTACTGACCGCACAACTGCAAGCATTTTCGTAATCTACATAGTCGAATCAATCAATAAAATGACACAATATTCCCATGAAAGAACTTTTATTTTTCAAAAAATTTTTAAGGGTCAGGTATAGAAAATTTTACGAAAATTTTTTGACAAAAAATTTTTCAGGTGAGATCGAAATTCGGCTAATCAGAGATCGTGAATTATGACATCGCTCACCGATTCTTCGTAGAGCTCCCGGTTTTGAGGGAATTTGAACTCGAAATTTGGGAAAAAATTGAATTTGCCTCTAAAAATCGTTATATCTCCTGAATTATTCGTCACAGATCCCTCAAATAAAAACGTTTTCAAACTTCAAGTGCCGCTCTAAAACAGGGTGGAGTTTCAAGTGCGTAGCCCATGGCCAGAAAAAGTGGCAGCTCCGGGAAAATTATCAATTTTTTCATTGAAAGTTTCATATTTTTGCCTATAATTTATGAAATAATGTACTGACCGCACAACTGCAAGCATTTTCGTAATCTACATAGTCGAATCAATCAATAAAATGACACAATATTCCCATGAAAGAACTTTTATTTTTCAAAAAATTTTTAAGGTTCAGGTATAGAAAATTTTACGAAAATTTTTGGACGAAAAATTTTTCAGGTGAGATCGAAATTCGGCTAATCAGAGATCGTAAATTATGGCATCGCTCACCGATTCTTCGTAGAGCTCCCGGTTTTGGGGGAATTTGAACTCGAAATTTGGGAAAAAATTGAATTTGCCTCTAAAAATCGTTATATCTCCTGAATTATTCGTCACAGATCCCTCAAATAAAAACGTTTTCAAACTTCAAGTTCCGCTCTAAAACATAGTGGAGTTTCGAATGCGTAGCCCATGGCCAGAAGAAATGGCAGCTTCGGGAAAATTATCAATTTTTTCTTTGAAAGTTTCATATTTTTGCCTATAATTTATGAAATTATGTACTGACCGCACAACTGCAAGCATTTTCGTAATCTACATAGTCGAATCAATCAATAAAATGACACAATATTCCCATGAAAGAACTTTTATTTTTCAAAAAATTTTTAAGGGTCAGGTATAGAAAATTTTACGAAAATTTTTTGACAAAAAATTTTTCAGGTGAGATCGAAATTCGGCTAATCAGAGATCGTGAATTATGACATCGCTCACCGATTCTTCGTAGAGCTCCCGGTTTTGGGGGAATTTGAACTCGAAATTTGGGAAAAAATTGAATTTGCCTCTAAAAATCGTTATATCTCCTGAATTATTCGTCACAGATACCTCAAATAAAAACGTTTTCAAACTTCAAGTTCCGCTCTAAAACATAGTGGAGTTTCAAGTGCGTAGCCCATGGCCAGAAGAAGTGGCAGCTTCGGGAAAATTATCAATTTTTTCTTCGAAAGTTTCATATTTTTGCCTATAATTTATGAAATAATGTACTGACCGCACAACTGCAAGCATTTTCGTAATCTACATAGTCGAATCAATCAATAAAATGACACAATATTCTCATGAAAGAACTTTTATTTTTCAAAAATTTTTTAAGGGTCAGGTATAGAAAATTTTACGAAAATTTTTGGACAAAAATTTTTTCAGGTGAGATCGAAATTCGGCTAATCAGAGATCGTAAATTATGGCATCGCTCACCGATTCTTCGTAGAGCTCCCGGTTTTGGGGGAATTTGAACTCGAAATTTGGGAAAAAATTGAATTTGCCTCTAAAAATCGTTATATCTCCTGAATTATTCGTCACAGATACCTCAAATAAAAACGTTTTCAAACTTCAAGTTCCGCTCTAAAACATAGTGGAGTTTCAAGTGCGTAGCCCATGGCCAGAAGAAGTGGCAGCTTCGGGAAAATTATCAATTTTTTCTTCGAAAGTTTCATATTTTTGCCTATAATATATGAAATAATGTACTGACCGCACAACTGCAAGCATTTTCGTAATCTACATAGTCGAATCAATCAATAAAATGACACAATATTCTCATGAAAGAACTTTTATTTTTCAAAAATTTTTAAGGGTCAGTTATAGAAAATTTTACGAAAATTTTTTGACAAAAAATTTTTCAGGTGAGATCGAAATTCGGCTAATCAGAGATCGTGAATTATGACATCGCTCACCGATTCTTCGTAGAGCTCCCGGTTTTGGGGGAATTTGAACTCGAAATTTGGGAAAAAATTGAATTTGCCTCTAAAAATCGTTATATCTCCTGAATTATTCGTCACAGATACCTCAAATAAAAACGTTTTCAAACTTCAAGTTCCGCTCTAAAACATAGTGGAGTTTCAAGTGCGTAGCCCATGGCCAGAAGAAGTGGCAGCTTCGGGAAAATTATCAATTTTTTCTTCGAAAGTTTCATATTTTTGCCTATAATTTATGGAATAATGTACTGACCGCACAACTGCAAGCATTTTCGTAATCTACATAGTCGAATCAATCAATAAAATGACACAATATTCTCATGAAAGAACTTTTATTTTTCAAAAATTTTTTAAGGGTCAGGTATAGAAAATTTTACGAAAATTTTTGGACAAAAATTTTTTCAGGTGAGATCGAAATTCGGCTAATCAGAGATCGTAAATTATGGCATCGCTCACCGATTCTTCGTAGAGCTCCCGGTTTTGGGGGAATTTGAACTCGAAATTTGGGAAAAAATTGAATTTGCCTCTAAAAATCGTTATATCTCCTGAATTATTCGTCACAGATCCCTCAAATAAAAACGTTTTCAAACTTCAAGTTCCGCTCTAAAACATAGTGGAGTTTCGAATGCGTAGCCCATGGCCAGAAGAAATGGCAGCTTCGGGAAAATTATCAATTTTTTCTTTGAAAGTTTCATATTTTTGCCTATAATTTATGAAATTATGTACTGACCGCACAACTGCAAGCATTTTCGTAATCTACATAGTCGAATCAATCAATAAAATGACACAATATTCCCATGAAAGAACTTTAATTTTTCAAAAAATTTTTAAGGGTCAGGTATAGAAAATTTTACGAAAATTTTTAGACAAAAAATTTTTCAGGTGAGATCGAAATTCGGCTAATCAGAGATCGTAAATTATGGCATCGCTCACCGATTCTTCGTAGAACTCCCGGTTTTGGGGGAATTTGAACTCGAAATTTGGAAAAAAATTGAATTTGCCTCTAAAAATCGTTATATCTCCTGAATTATTCGTCACAGATACCTCAAATAAAAACGTTTTCAAACTTCAAGTTCCGCTCTAAAACATAGTGGAGTTTCAAGTGCGTAGCCCATGGCCAGAAGAAGTGGCAGCTTCGGGAAAATTATCAATTTTTTCTTCGAAAGTTTCATATTTTTGCCTATAATTTATGAAATAATGTACTGACCGCACAACTGCAAGCATTTTCGTAATCTACATAGTCGAATCAATCAATAAAATGACACAATATTCTCATGAAAGAACTTTTATTTTTCAAAAATTTTTTAAGGGTCAGGTATAGAAAATTTTACGAAAATTTTTGGACAAAAATTTTTTCAGGTGAGATCGAAATTCGGCTAATCAGAGATCGTAAATTATGGCATCGCTCACAGATTCTTCGTAGAGCTCCCAGTTTTGGGGGAATTTGAACTCGAAATTTAGGAAAAAATTGAATTTGCCTCTAAAAATCGTTATATCTCCTGAATTATTCGTCACAGATCCCTCAAATAAAAACGTTTTCAAACTTCAAGTTCCGCTCTAAAACATAGTGGAGTTTCGAATGCGTAGCCCATGGCCAGAAGAAATGGCAGCTTCGGGAAAATTATAAATTTTTTCTTTGAAAGTTTCATATTTTTGCCTATAATTTATGAAATTATGTACTGACCGCACAACTGCAAGCATTTTCGTAATCTACATAGTCGAATCAATCAATAAAATGACACAATATTCCCATGAAAGAACTTTTATTTTTCAAAAAATTTTTAAGGGTCAGGTATAGAAAATTTTACGAAAATTTTTAGACAAAAAATTTTTCAGGTGAGATCGAAATTCGGCTAATCAGAGATCGTAAATTATGGCATCGCTCACCGATTCTTCGTAGAACTCCCGGTTTTGGGGGAATTTGAACTCGAAATTTGGGAAAAAATTGAATTTGCCTCTAAAAATCGTTATATCTCCTGAATTATTCGTCACAGATACCTCAAATAAAAACGTTTTCAAACTTCAAGTTCCGCTCTAAAACATAGTGGAGTTTCAAGTGCGTAGCCCATGGCCAGAAGAAGTGGCAGCTTCGGGAAAATTATCAATTTTTTCTTCGAAAGTTTCATATTTTTGCCTATAATTTATGAAATAATGTACTGACCGCACAACTGCAAGCATTTTCGTAATCTACAAAGTCGAATCAATCAATAAAATGACACAATATTCTCATGAAAGAACTTTTATTTTTCAAAAATTTTTTAAGGGTCAGGTATAGAAAATTTTACGAAAATTTTTGGACAAAAAATTTTTCAGGTGAGATCGAAATTCGGCTAATCAGAGATCGTAAATTATGGCATCGCTCACAGATTCTTCGTAGAGCTCCCAGTTTTGGGGGAATTTGAACTCGAAATTTAGGAAAAAATTGAATTTGCCTCTAAAAATCGTTATATCTCCTGAATTATTCGTCACAGATCCCTCAAATAAAAACGTTTTCAAACTTCAAGTTCCGCTCTACAACATAGTGGAGTTTCAAGTGCGTAGCCCATGGCCAGAAGAAGTGGCAGCTTCGGGAAAATTATCAATTTTTTCTTCGAAAGTTTCATATTTTTGCCTATAATTTATGAAATAATGTACTGACCGCACAACTGCAAGCATTTTCGTAATCTACATAGTCGAATCAATCAATAAAATGACACAATATTCCCATGAAAGAACTTTTATTTTTCAAAAAATTTTTAAGGGTCAGGTATAGAAAATTTTACGAAAATTTTTGGACGAAAAATTTTTCAGGTGAGATCGAAATTCGGCTAATCAGAGATCGTAAATTATGGCATCGCTCACCGATTCTTCGTAGAGCTCCCGGTTTTGGGGGAATTTGAACTCGAAATTTGGGAAAAAATTGAATTTGCCTCTAAAAATCGTAATATCTCCTGAATTATTCGTCACAGATCCCCCAAATAAAAACGTTTTCAAACTTCAAGTTCCGCTCTGAAACATAGTGGAGTTTCAAGTGCGTAGCCCATGGCCAGAAGAAGTGGCAGCTTACTGAAAATTATCAATTTTTTCTTTGAAAGTTTCATATTTTTGCCTATAATTTATGAAATAATGTACTGACCGCACAACTGCAAGCATTTTCGTAATCTACATAGTCGAATCAATCAATAAAATGACACAATATTCCCATGAAAGAACTTTTATTTTTCAAAAAATTTTTAAGGGTCAGGTATAGAAAATTTTACGAAAATTTTTGGACAAAAAATTTTTCAGGTGAGATCGAAATTCGTCTAATCAGAGATCGTTAATTATGGCATCGCTCACCGATTCTTCGTAGAGCTCCCGGTTTTGGGGGAATTTGAACTCGAAATTTGGGAAAAAATTGAATTTGCCTATAAAAATCGTTATATCTCCTGAATTATTCGTCACAGATCCCTCAAATAAAAACGTTTTCAAACTTCAAGTTCCGCTCTAAAACATAGTGGAGTTTCGAATGCGTAGCCCATGGCCAGAAGAAATGGCAGCTTCGGGAAAATTATCAATTTTTTCTTTGAAAGTTTCATATTTTTGCCTATAATTTATGAAATTATGTACTGACCGCACAACTGCAAGCATTTTCGTAATCTACATAGTCGAATCAATCAATAAAATGACACAATATTCCCATGAAAGAACTTTTATTTTTCAAAAAATTTTTAAGGGTCAGGTATAGAATATTTTACGAAAATTTTTGGACAAAAAATTTTTCAGGTGAGATCGAAATTCGTCTAATCAGAGATCGTAAATTATGGCATCGCTCACCGATTCTTCGTAGAGCTCCCGGTTTTGGGGGAATTTGAACTCGAAATTTGGGAAAAAATTGAATTTGCCTCTAAAAATCGTTATATCTCCTGAATTATTCGTCACAGATCCCTCAAATAAAAACGTTTTCAAACTTCAAGTTCCGCTCTAAAACATAGTGGAGTTTCAAGTGCGTAGCCCATGGCCAGAAGAAGTGGCAGCTCCGGGAAAATTATCAATTTTTTCTTTGAAAGTTTCATATTTTTGCCTATAATTTATGAAATAATGTACTGACCGCACAACTGCAAGCATTTTCGTAATCTACATAGTAGAATCAATCAATAAAATGACACAATATTCCCATGAAAGAACTTTTATTTTTCAAAAAATTTTTAAGGGTCAGGTATAGAAAATTTTACGAAAATTTTTTGACAAAAAATTTTTCAGGTGAGATCGAAATTCGGCTAATCAGAGATCGTGAATTATGACATCGCTCACCGATTCTTCGTAGAGCTCCCGGTTTTGGGGGAATTTGAACTCGAAATTTGGGAAAAAATTGAATTTGCCTCTAAAAATCGTTATATCTCCTGAATTATTCGTCACAGATCCCTCAAATAAAAACGTTTTCAAACTTCAAGTGCCGCTCTAAAACAGGGTGGAGTTTCAAGTGCGTAGCCCATGGCCAGAAGAAGTGGCAGCTTCGGGAAAATTATCAATTTTTTCTTCGAAAGTTTCATATTTTTGCCTATAATTTATGAAATAATGTACTGACCGCACAACTGCAAGCATTTTCGTAATCTACATAGTCGAATCAATCAATAAAATGACACAATATTCTCATGAAAGAACTTTTATTTTTCAAAAATTTTTCAAGGGTCAGGTATAGAAAATTTTACGAAAATTTTTGGACAAAAATTTTTTCAGGTGAGATCGAAATTCGGCTAATCAGAGATCGTAAATTATGGCATCGCTCACCGATTCTTCGTAGAGCTCCCGGTTTTGGGGGAATTTGAACTCGAAATTTGAGAAAAAATTGAATTTGCCTCTAAAAATCGTTATATCTCCTGAATTATTCGTCACAGATCCCTCAAATAAAAACGTTTTCAAACTTCAAGTTCCGCTCTAAAACATAGTGGAGTTTCGAATGCGTAGCCCATGGCCAGAAGAAATGGCAGCTTCGGGAAAATTATAAATTTTTTCTTTGAAAGTTTCATATTTTTGCCTATAATTTATGAAATTATGTACTGACCGCACAACTGCAAGCATTTTCGTAATCTACATAGTCGAATCAATCAATAAAATGACACAATATTCCCATGAAAGAACTTTTATTTTTCAAAAAATTTTTAAGGGTCAGGTATAGAAAATTTTACGAAAATTTTTAGACAAAAAATTTTTCAGGTGAGATCGAAATTCGGCTAATCAGAGATCGTAAATTATGGCATCGCTCACCGATTCTTCGTAGAACTCCCGGTTTTGGGGGAATTTGAACTCGAAATTTGGGAAAAAATTGAATTTGCCTCTAAAAATCGTTATATCTCCTGAATTATTCGTCACAGATACCTCAAATAAAAACGTTTTCAAACTTCAAGTTCCGCTCTAAAACATAGTAGAGTTTCAAGTGCGTAGCCCATGGCCAGAAGAAGTGGCAGCTTCGGGAAAATTATCAATTTTTTCTTCGAAAGTTTCATATTTTTGCCTATAATTTATGAAATAATGTACTGACCGCACAACTGCAAGCATTTTCGTAATCTACATAGTCGAATCAATCAATAAAATGACACAATATTCCCATGAAAGAACTTTTATTTTTCAAAAAATTTTTAAGGGTCAGGTATAGAAAATTTTACGAAAATTTTTAGACAAAAAATTTTTCAGGTGAGATCGAAATTCGGCTAATCAGAGATCGTAAATTATGGCATCGCTCACCGATTCTTCGTAGAACTCCCGGTTTTGGGGAATTTGAACTCGAAATTTGGGAAAAAATTGAATTTGCCTCTAAAAATCGTTATATCTCCTGAATTATTCGTCACAGATACCTCAAATAAAAACGTTTTCAAACTTCAAGTTCCGCTCTAAAACATAGTGGAGTTTCAAGTGCGTAGCCCATGGCCAGAAGAAGTGGCAGCTTCGGGAAAATTATCAATTTTTTCTTCGAAAGTTTCATATTTTTGCCTATAATTTATGAAATAATGTACTGACCGCACAACTGCAAGCATTTTCGTAATCTACATAGTCGAATCAATCAATAAAATGACACAATATTCTCATGAAAGAACTTTTATTTTTCAAAAATTTTTTAAGGGTCAGGTATAGAAAATTTTACGAAAATTTTTGGACAAAAAATTTTTCAGGTGAGATCGAAATTCGGCTAATCAGAGATCGTAAATTATAGCATCGCTCACCGATTCTTCGTAGAGCTCCCGGTTTTGGGGGAATTTGAACTCGAAATTTGGAAAAAAATTGAATTTGCCTCTAAAAATCGTTATATCTCCTGAATTATTCGTCACAGATCCCTCAAATAAAAACGTTTTCAAATTTCAAGTTCCGCTCTACAACATAGTGGAGTTTCAAGTGCGTAGCCCATGGCCAGAAGAAGTGGCAGCTTCGGGAAAATTATCAATTTTTTCTTTGAATGTTTCATATTTTTGCCTCTAAACAAATATAGGGTGTTTTTTTTCGAGGTAAATAACTTTAAATTGGAATTTCTGTTCAAGATGGCGATCGATTCAACAGCTGTCAAGTGATTTATTCTCAGTTTGGTTTGGCAATTCATCATGAATAGACTCACGCCTGAACAACGCTTGCAAATGGTGCAATTTTATTTCGAAAATAATGGTTCTGTGCGGAATACGTATCGCGCACTACGTCCATTTCATTTTGTTTAGCGATGAAGCGCACTTTTGGTTGAATGGCTACGTCAACAAACAAAACTGTCGCATTTGGAGTGAAGCTAATCCTCAAGTGTATGTCGAAACACTGTTACATCCAGAAAAACTGACTGTTTGGTCCGCTTTATGAGCTGGTGGAATCATTGGTCCGTACTTCTTCAAAAACGATGATGGCCAGAACGTTACAGTCAATGGTGATCGGTATAGAGCCATGATTACTAACTTTTTCATTCCTGAATTGAACAACCATGATGTCCAGGAGCTGTGGTTCCAACAAAACGGCGCAACATGTCACACTGCTCGTGCCATAATCGATTTATTGAAAGACACGTTTGGTGACCGCCTAATTTCACGTTTTGAACCTGTGAATTGGCCTTCAAGATCTTGTGATTTAACACCGCTAGACTACTTTCTGTTCGGCTATGTAAAGCCATTGGTCTATGCGGATAACCACAAACCCTTGACCATTTGGAAGTCAACATTCGCCGTGTTATTGTCGATATACGGCCACAAATGTTGGAAGAAGTCACAAGATTATCTTGCGGATAAATAAAATTCATGTCAATCGAATAATTTATCGTCGTTTTATTGCAATTTAAAGTTTTATAGCTCTAAAAAAACACCCTTTATAACTCATATTCAAAAGAACCAATAAAATCTGTGAATTTTCCATCGTTACGGCGTATTGATAAAAGAATGAACCTTTGACGACGTGGTATAATCGTTTAGGTGTTTCGACTCCTACCATAGTGTGAACATTTCCATAAAAACGTTTTAAAAAATCCCAAAGAAAAAAAAATAAAAGTCATTCAGTCAAATACTCATTTCAAATTTCTTTGAAATCCGGCAAGAATTATAGAAATGAATCAAAGTTGTTACAAGAATTTGTGGAATAGCTGATTGAAATAAAACCAAAAATTTGAAGATGGGAACAGAAAATTTTGATTAGTCTACCTTCAGCAGACACCGAAATTTGCATTCAGGAAGACCCCGACGATCCCATGAAAAAAACCGCCCGTAAACGATTCGCGGAGCAGAAACAAATCGGACAAAGGCCGCATAATCTGAATGAAGTGGTGATCCGTGCAGTGGGGTCAGACCTCTAAGGTCGAGGTCGGGCATAAACAGGGTCACATCGGGGTGGGGGCGAAATGAGATGGAAAGATGGGCAAATTTTCCAGATAAGATGTTACCTCAAGCTTTTATCCACTCGGCTAAATCAGTTAGATTTTCAATTTGTGTTGAGAGCTTCTTGAATGAGCTCCGCAGGATGTATCGGGCGCGGTTTTGCAGACGCGGATGTGGAATTCGTTGGCTTTTGAGTGCTCTCCTGCGAAATATGCCGGGAAAACTGCGATTAATTCGATTATGCGCCCAAAAAGGCCCTACGTCAGTTCAGGGGATGTATAAGGAAATTCTTCGTCGGTCATTGATGTGAATGTTTTTTTTTCTACTTAGCGTCAATAATTTAGTTAAATTGTGTGTTTCCTTTTGTTGCACGATGATTTTTGGGAGAAGAAATATACTAACACGTTTCAAATTTGTTAATGGGTTTAATCCGGTTAGAGGTTTACATTTGAAGTCATCTAGAACGACTCGAAGAAAAATATCGATATACTAAGAAGTTGAAAACTAATGATGCAAAGATGAATCTAAGATTTATGAAGATCATTTCAAAAGATTTTTAAGGAAACCTCATTATACGGAAGATATTCTTCAATTTAATCAGGCAATGCGTTTATGATTTTTTTGGTCGTATTTTGCTATTAATGAAATAAATGATATTAAAAAATTAAGAAGAAAGCACTGACGTGAAAGTAGCTCGTTCATTTTAATATCCAAATTTCTTCTAGTAATTTAAAATTATTGACATAGATTAAGCAAAATGCACTGGGTTCTAAATTAAAGGTGTGTTTATTAGTTAAATTTATTTTCAGACAATTGGGATGATCTTCGTGACAAGCTCAATATTCCTTTTCTATCGTACTTGGTGACTTTCCTATTCACATGGAATTTGGATGCTTCACATAAATGAATTGGCGCATTCGCCATTTTGCATTTTGAACTGGCCTCTGTGGTGGTACCCACATGAAAATTTAGTATAGCCTTTAAATTCCACAAAATATCTTACTTATACTCGTAATAAATGAAATATATCTATTCAATAGGCCGTATTTTCAGCAGTTAGTCATTTAGAAATGACACGAAACCTCATGCAAGACTGATGTGCTTTTCATAAAATCTTATCATTAAGAAAATATTCTTAATAATTCAGTGCGTTTCTAAATTCTTCTTGTCATAATGATTCCATTGCTCAATAGTAAAATGCAAAATCAAAGTAAAATTGAGAGAAAAGCATTCCATATATTTATACATGAACAGGTATTCACGGAAATATTTAGTTTTTAATATTCAGTATTACTTTTTCGATATTCTTCTTGAATTTTCTTTGCTTTTGATCATGTAATCATCTGTTTTGTGATTACGATAACTGTGACTTAGTGGACTTTTTTGCTATCAACCCTACTCATTCATACAAACCCAATGAGGATGTCGATACTTTTAACGAAACCGACATCTTCATGAGCCTTGGTTGTTAACTCGTGAGTATCCAGTATTGACTTTCTCATATGAGAGGTTTTTAGGCCACTCAACTCCAGACATTTGCACACCAAAAGCTCAGCTCTTGGCAGCCTCAAAATCTTTCAAGTATATACCCCACCTAGTCAATCACCATTGTTGGACAGCTACCTTATGTTGGTTTTCTCGAAATCCACAAAAAGGCAAAGGGTCACCTTGATGCTCTTTACGCAAATTTATTGATTCTTTCATTTTCTTCGATATCACAATGCCCCGGAACCCATAGAAGAGTTAGTTCATTGACTCAGGCCAGTTGTGTTATGATATTATGACTCCCATGCCAGCAAAGATCCCTGGATCTGTGGTTCCAGGGGCCCAGTGTGGTCATACTGCACGTAGTGAGTAAATTATGCGCCCTTTTAAGACGATTTTGAACACACGTAGAGACAAGGTCAAACCGTATTATTCGAGACTATTGAAAATCCGAAAATGACAGACATTATGTTGACATGATGGAGCGCTCTGTTTATGGAACAAACGCTCAGAACTAGGGATCATTTAAAATATCACGCTGTAGACACCCTCCAAATCTCCTTTCAAAGCCCTGTTATTTCCAACTTGAACCAACAAAAAGAAAAAAAAACAAATCCGGTAACAAAACCAAAAGCAACCTCTAGAGAGTAACGGAAAAGCGACCGGTCTCAATCAGAGCGCGACGCGGACGACGCTACGGAACCCTCGGCCGTCGATAGTCACCGTCGGGGTCACGGTGCCCGAGAATTGAATGTCGTCGGCAGGAGCAGGAATTCCGATCCGGCAGGACTCCCAACTCGCTCCTTGTTTACGACCGTTGCGAATTTCGGGAGCGTCGTGAGCGTCCCGACGCCGCTCCCCGGGGACAAGATGGCCGTCCCTTCCGGAGAAATAAAAACGGGAATAAAACCGGATGTATGCCGGGTCCCGTGGAACTCTACCCTTTAATATCTTTCCCTCTATCTGCCTAGTTTTAATATGGACGTGGGGCATAAACTACACGTGATCGTTACGTGCAGGGACAGGTGAGGGGGGTGGCGGTGGAGACGGTGTTTCTGTTAGTTGTGGATTTGATTCTTTTGCCTCTTTTTTTTTCATTCGTCGATTTTTTGCGGTGCGAATTTGAATCGAAGTGGGTGGTACTCTTTAGCACTTACATATATATTTGATGTCCCAAATTCGGTGTCTGGTTTGGGATCTCTGAATCCTTTTCAGCTAGAAAAAAATGAATGGCAAATTTTTAGGCTCGATTTTTGAGGGAATAAATATGGTGAAAACCGCAACCCCATAAATTCAGCTGTTTCTAATCTATAAGAGAAAATTGGCGTGAAATGAAAAGTTCTCACACAATGAAACAAAATTTTACAGGTACTTTTTTCAGTAGAATCCATTAGTTTTAATTTTCCTTCTATTGCAATTAGTTTTGATGTTATAATACAAACTTGGATTTTCTTTAATGTAAACCATATAAATTTATGTGACGAATAATAGTATATTGTGCAACAAGTGGGAAAAGTCCAACTTTTTTAACGAGTAAGAAAAAAACTTTCTGCACATGTTGCACACCATACTTTTCCTTCAACTTCACAAATTCAAATAATTCAAGTAATGTACCTAATTCAATTCAAAAAGGCCTTCATTGACATAATCTGTTAATTTTTTCCGTTTCCATATAAAGACTTCTCAAAAGCCCAATTTCATTGGTCTACCAATCGAGGTGTTGGCAAAGTGCCGTGTGAAATAATATTTCTCACAATATGAGCAATACATACTCTTTTTTCCATAGCATTCGTAGGAAAAATCTTTTTTTCCCTCTCCAAAATATATGATTTATAAATTCCTTACCTGTCATATTATAAAAATCATCATAAGTTTGAGTTTCATACCTCAAATCAACCATGTGCTTATCTGTGAACTTCAAATAATTAGAATATTCAGTGCCGCAAGGTCTCCGGATTTAACTTCGTTCGATTTTTCCAACATTTCAATATTTTCAAAATGGTAAATTTTGTCTTTGGATGCGAACAAAAAAAAAATTCTAACAGTGGTAAATCCGTGGACCTTGGTGGACAATGAATATTTTAATTATCTGAAGTTCACAGATAGACACCTGGTTGATTATCAAGTGTAAAAATCAAACTCTTGATAATTTTTATGGTTTGGTAAAAAAATCTTATCTCATATTATATATTTTTGAAAAGAGAACGAAAGTTGATTTTATTCATTACAGAAATATATATGGTTTTCGTTTGAAAAAACAAAAGTTTGTGTAATAACTTCAAAAGTTGTTGTTGTTTTATGTTTATAGCACCAGTAATGAAGAAGTTGAGAGAAAATTTCCTTTTCGCTCCATATTTCAATATTCTGTTATAGCTTGAAAACAGATGAAGTTTTAAGGTTTTCTCCAAATTAATTCTCCCAAATTCGACCCAGAAAATGTGGCATTCATTGTTCACCTCGACTTCTGAGATTCCCTCACTAGACAACGAATTTGGGACACTCTATACATAAGATATGAAAATGTAGCGAATATTAGGGCTCGTAGATGACACATACTGAACAAACATCAGTGACAAACGGGTGTAGACTTAGGTATGGAGATTAGCTATGAAGAAGACCCCACGATAAATTACCTTCCAGCAACCTGAAATTCATGACAAGATAGTTTGAAATTCAATTTACAGAGATCAGGCTACAGTTTTTTGTTTCAGACATTTATCTCATACTTTGATTTAAGATTGTCTAAACTTCCCTTTACTATCGTAGTTGGTGTATCTTCCTATTTGGATGCTGTCTGTTATTTTCAAATTAAGAGCCGAAAACAACCCCAAATGATTGATCTGAAAGGGAAAAAGTCAATCTTGTCCAGCCTAAATAATTGCGATATTGGAGGTGAGTATATATTTATGATTCGAATGTACTGACTACGTTCACTGCTGAGTAGAAAAATCGATCTGAAACCATTGATATTATGCGACTAATTTTCAAATAACTACTCGAAAGTTTTTATGAAATTTCATTAGGAACTCGTCTCATAGATAACCTGAGTAAATAGTCGTCATAAAATGCTTGTAGAAAAGGTTGTAGTGCAAGATTTGTCTGAAGGTTTGAATCAACACAAATATTTTGAGTCCAATTCATCCTGACATGAAATTTTGTAATTTACTATTGTAGGTGGTGCATCTTCCTATTCATTTGAATGCTCAAATTGAATTAATCGGCGCATTCGCCATTTTGCAAAAATTCAAAAACGTTCGGATCAATAGAGCAAGATGCAATAAAGACCAGATCTTCAAAAAATTCGAAAGATTTTCTGTTCATGTCTTCCACACAAGTAGAAACAACCAGTAACTATAGGGTTTGGGTTGTGGCTACTTTGGCAGGTAACAGTTAGTTTATCAAATACTACCTAAAATTCGATACAGTATAAAGCTCAATATTTTATATTTTTTTCGAGGTAACTTAAGGAAACTAGTCGTCCTTTGCCGGACACTTATGTCAGTTGCTAGCCCATGCCGGAAACCTAGAAACTTCAATGTATTAAAAACAAAAATTTTTGTTTTACATGTAATTTTTTTTTGTTACATCTAATATTTCACTTTATATAACATGGATATAAACGTGAAAATGTTTTTTTAAAGGATATCTTAAAAGATGGCAATCTACATAGCACTCGCCCCCGACTTTCAATGTGTCTGGCCAGATACAAAAAGCCATTAAAACTGTCCGGCTAATGAGTTGAATTTTTTTCATAGTTCCTCAAATTACATATAAAAAATTTAGCTTTTATACTATAACGAAAGTATAATTGTTATTATAAAAGTTTAGCAGTGGGTAACTATTGTCATAACCAGAAGAAATTATAAAAAATTGAGCTTCATACTTTTACTAATTTGAAGTACTATTCTATATACTTTTACTACCTGTTACCTGCCTAAATCACAACCGAAATACTATAGTCTCTGGTCGCCTTTACTTATGTAGGGGGCATGTACAGAAAAACTTTTAGCTTTTATAAAATCACGAAGGTAGTCCTGGGCTCTTAGGCTATGTCGTTTCCACCACTAAAATCATCGCGTATCTTTTCAGACTACCCAAAAAAAAAAGGCAGATTCGGCCGTAACCCGAGCGACCGTCAACCTCATCGACCACACATCTCTATTCATAGCCGTATACATTCCCAGTACGTGGCAGGTGTTTCAACAAGTCCATCTTCTAATTAATTATCCTCCATTCGCTTTCATTACCTGGACGACGATGCCAACGACCCCTACCGGACGGGCGGGCGGCTCGAAAAACAGTTTCGTCGAGTGACTCTTCGCCATATTTACGGCTAATTGGAGTCTCATACTTGCCGGATGAAGAGGCCATTTAGTTTCAGATCCCGGCTTAGCGGGAGAGACTGCGCTTGATCAAACGACTCAGTTCGGGATTTTCTCCCGTCTTTATTTGATATGGACGGAAAAACGGGTTAATGGATCGTAGTAGGACTAGGACGGAAATAAGAAGGCCGCCGAGAATTCGGGAGAGTAATGAACTTATTTTTTTGAAAGCTTGGTTTTATCTGACTCGATGCAATGACTCTGATGCTGGGGCAATAATATAGCGATATTGAAGGCAATGAACAAGCCGATAAACTTGCTCTAAGGAGGTGCTTTTCAACCCCCTTAGTATCAAGAAATATTTTGTGACCCCAGACACTTTTTTTTATGTATACAGTATACAAGTATACAAAAAATATACTCATATACAGGTTGATTCACCGAGATGGCCTATTAGACGTTTATGAAAAACTTATCATAATTTTGAGCTGAAAATTTGCATGTTGAGGTTTGAGACAATGAACTTTCTCCCTGAAATATTTTCATATCTCTACAACTTCCGGTTATACCGGAAACAGACCACAACTTCCTTATTTGAAATAGCACACCCAGTATATTATTGCATCAGGCCATTTGAAATAAGAAAGTAGTGGTCTGTTTCCAGTATAATCGGAAGTAATAGAGATTTGAAAATATTCAAGGGAAAAAAATCATTGTCTCAAACCCCAATTTGCAAATTTTCAGCTCAAAATTATGATAAGTATTCCATGAACCAATGGGCCATCCTGGTGGATCACCCTGTATATATGGTATGAAAATACTGGTTGATATTATGAAGAAAGAATTGTGTAGCAATATATTCGAATAGGACTGGGCAAAGATTGTCTTCAAATCCGTTTTTAAATGCAGCTATAAATGAGGCAAATTTAGCTTCTAAGCTCAAATAGAATTTCCTGGAATTATCTTCCGATTGGAATTAGATTCGTCTGACCCAATTCATGTTGAAAAATGAAAAAAAGACCTTTCAATATTTCTCTTTTGCATAACTTTTATGTGAATTCGGTACTGTGTGCCCACTCTTGAAGAAATCCTGGATCCGCCCCTGTCCAAATCGAAATTGCCGAAACCATGAACAGATTGTCCCCGATGTGGATTGTAGAATTTTGTAAGTACAACAGAAAGACTGATTTCAAAGTCTTCTTGATAGTAAGAGATTTCATGGTAACCAACCAAACCCATGTATGAATAACGATTATTCACAAGAAAAGAATCAATATTTCTCCGAAAACTAGAATTACCTAAAATCCTAATGGAACATAGATACTATTAATTAATGATTCTAAAGCTTCATTCTGCGAAATAATATATGAACTTTTTCCAATACTTCAATTCGAGGCTGTCGAATCCACGTATAGCTCATCCCAGAATTACAAATCAGTCGAATGTAAAACACGAGAAATCACTTTACACGCTGCAAAAAAAATCCCATCGAAAACTTTTTTTTATCCATGGAACATGCGCCCCCTGTCAACGCTTCCATGTTCATAAATTATCAAAATAACCGGGTTAAAAAGGTATATTGCATGAGGTTGATTATAGGTTTGAACGGTGGGGCACCTGTAATCTTGATTTTTTTATTCAATTAAGTTTCTACCTATCTGATTAGCCAGAAGTATAATGCACGTTATCGATTTCAATTTAAAATGGCGTTAGGAGGTCTGGGAAATCTACGGGGTCTTTGTTGTTCGGAGTTTCAGCTGACTGCATTTCAGGAACGGATTGGAAATATTCAAACTTCTTTTCCTCGTACAATATCAAGGAAATTCTCATGGGAATGATTAGTCTATCACAAATTTGTCTGTTAGAAAACATTCACTAGCAAGAATTCTCTCTTTTTTTTTCTTCTTTGTTTCTGCAATATATGGTTGTAGCGGTAAGTGGTAGTCGAAATAAATAGATCGTAGATGTCATACAATAATCTTAGGTAATTGTTAACATAACGCCATCGAAATATATGTCGATTTCTGCCTGCATTATAAAGTTATTCTCGATTAAACATGTCAACTTACGAACCCAATTTTCGTCATTTGCTGGAGGTTTTAATTTCCTACTTTAATATGAATAAATTTGTGGCTGAGACTCATATAATTCTCAGATACCTATATAGTGAGGCCGCTATAAGTGAAAGAACGTGTCGAGAGTGGTTTCAACGCTTTGAATACGGTGATTTTGCCGTCGAAGAACAGCATGGCGGTGGAAGAGAGAGGTTTTTCAAATATGCACAATTAGAGGCATTACTTGATGAAGACTCGTATTAAACACAACAGGAATTGGCAGGATAATTGGGAGTGATACAACAAGCCATTTCAAAACGTCTGAAAGTCATGGGAATGATTCAGAAACAAGGAAATTGGGCGCCGTACGAGTTGAAGCCGAGAGATGTTGAACGGCGTTTGTTTTCTTGAGAACAGTTGCTTGCAAGGCGAAGATGGAAGGCATTTCAGCCTCACATTGTCACTGGAGTCAAGAAATGGGTTCATTACGATGATCAGAAGTGCATAAAATCATGGGGATATCCCGGTCATGCTTCCACTTCTACAGACAAACCGAATATTCACGGTTCCGAAGTCATGCTCAGTATTTAGTGGGACCAGCTCGGCGTAATGTCTTTTGAGTTGTTAAACCCACTGAAAAAATCACTGGCGATTGTTATCGAACGCAAATAACGCGTTTGAGCCGAGCATTTGAAGACATACGGCCGTAATACAACGAAAGACATGATAAAGTGATTTCACAGAATGACAATGCTCAACCCCATGTTGCGAAAGTGGTCAAGACATACTTGGAAACGTTGATGTGGGAAGTCCTACCCCACCCGCCGTATTTTGCAGTTGTTGCTCCCTCGGACTATCACTTGTTTCGATCAATGGCACATGGCCTGACTGACCAGCACTTCCGGCTCTATGAAGAAGTAAAAAATTGGATCGCTTCAGAAGATGACCATTTTTTTCAACGTAGGCTGCCCGAATGATGGGAGAAAGAAATGGCGATGGACAATACTTTGAATAATAAATGAATGTATAACCAGTTTTTTACAATAAAACCTTGAATTTCGGAAATCAACAAAACTGGATTTTCGTCAACACTTACGGTTTATTTTTCACATCTTTAACTTGTCCCAACAGCTCAAATATTCCCACCTGGATCACGATATACGGCTAAGAAGGCGTTCACGACGATTCAAAACTGCTTTAGTTTTGAGAACTTTGACAAAAAATATTTTCCATTTTTGTTGTGAATTTTGAAAATTTTAATACTTTTTTAAAGAGTGTATTGTGCCATTACTAATAATGGCGTAGTTTTTACTTGTTAAAATATGACAGCTTCAAATGTGACTACTGTCAAGATAGCAGGCTAATCAAAATGAAAATTCTCATTGGATAACTCTGTAGATTAGTTTCATTTCTTGAGCTTAAACTGAATCTGAAAATTTCATATTTTCTAATGCAAATTTTTCGTTTACGACTGGCCACAAAGATTACCATCATTGTGAGTATAAATTACAAATTCATCAGAAATTGTTCATGAGTTTGCTTGCTTCAACTTGTCCAGTTACCAAACGACCAGATTTATTTATCCCTTAGGAATAGAGTGATTTCACCTGCTGGTTTTTCTACAATCGTAACGAACTCTAGTGAGCAAAAAATCCTCTACTTCAAGAGTGGAATAGAGTGTACACTTTGAATAATTGATCCGTTTATATACCGAGAGTGGGGAAAAAGCAAGACGAAACGGAAAAGTCGTGAAAACAAGCAATCAATTATTTATTTTCCGGAAATATCTGCGGTAGCAAAATCGAGATCGCTCTTCGATTCTTGCTGCTGCAAGAGTGCAAACTAGAATCCGCCGCGGAGTAAACATCCACAGTTGCCCATCTGAATATTTCATGGCGACCATAAATCACTTTAAGCGACACAACGGGAAAGACCTCTTGAACTTTCATTACCACCAGGATGGGAATTTTAATTTTTAAACGAAACTCGTGATGCAATTAAGTGTTTGTTTTTGTTTTGTCTCGACTATATCGGAAATTATATCGGATGGTATATTTCGAGACACAAAAAGGAAATACGCCCGCGACTAGGAAGTTGCAGAGTTTTCCTTCCAATTTTCCATGAGGAGATTAAATATTTCGCGGAATTCTGTGGGAGTTCTACACGTGAAGATTTCAACTCGGTCGGATCTGTTGTCACTCAAATAACGGGTTTTTTTTTCGAGGTATATAACTTCAAGTTGGCATTACTGTTCAAGATGGCGACCGATTTAACAGCTGTCAAGTGATTTATTCTCAGTTTGGTTTGGCAATTCATCATGAATAGACTCACGCCTGAACAACGTTTGCAAATAGTGCAATTTTATTGCGAAAATAATGGTTCTGTGCGGAATACGTATCGCGCACTACGTCCATTTTATTTTGTTTAGCGATGAAGCGCATTTCTTGTTGAATGACTACGTCAACAAACAAAACTGCCGCATTTGGAGTGAAGCTAATCCTCAAGTGTGTGTCGAAACGCCTTTACATCCAGATAAACTGACTGTTTGGTGCGCTTTATGGGCTGGTGGAACATTGGTCCGTACTTCTTCAAAAACGGTGATGGCCAGAACGTTACAGTCAATGGTAATCGGTATAGAGCCATGATTACTAACTTTTTCATTCTTCAATTGAACAACCATGATGTCACACAGCTAGTGCCACAATCGATTTATTGAAAGACACGTTTGGTGACCGCCTAATTTAACGTTTTGGACCTGTGAATTGGCCTCCAAGATCTTGTGAGTTAACACCGCTAGACTACTTTCTGTGGGGCTATGTAAAGTCATTGGTCTATGCGAATAAGCCACAAACCCTTGACCATTTGGAAGAAAACATTCGCCGTGTTATTGCCGATATACGGCCACAAATGTTGGGAAAAGTCATCGAAAATTGGACGTGCAGATTGGACTACATCCGAGCCAGCCGTGGCGGTCATATGCCAGAAATTATATTTAAAATGTATTGCCCAGGATTATCTTGCGCATTCATGTCAATCGAATACTCCACCGTCGTTTTATTGCAATTTAAAGTTCTATAGCTCTAAAAAAACACCCTTTATTAGATTTTTTCTTTAGAAATTCAGCTCGAGTTTTCCAGAGTTGTGATGTCACTATTTTAAATTTTGGGCTAGGACAATGATTCAAATTTTTGAGAAATCGACAGTACTCACTAAGTGAATAAGCTTAATTAATTTTTACTCTCCAGGCTGGCCCCAAAGTGGTGAAACACGATACCACCCTGTTTTATTAATAAGAATGCCTAATATTTATATCAAAATCAAAATCTCAATGAAGATCTGATTAGAAATAACCCATTTGTTATAATTTACCTGTGATATACTTTTTAACGGAGGGCACTTAATTCGTTGAATTTTATGGATGCAAATTTTAAACTGAAGATCATTATCTAGAAAACCTTTTAGGTAATCGTACGATTTAGTTTTATTGAATTCCCGAACTGTCTTCAAGACTTCTGCAAATTTACGTATCATTCTACAGGTGATCCGAAAGACATGAGATTTTTTACCTTCTGAATAATACAGTTAACAATGTTACCAAAACCATAGATTTTCGAAATGAATAACGAATTTAAAGTTGATGAAAACTCCTAATCTGAATCAAAGGCAACATCATCATAAATAGCATTTCATTCGATATGTACAAAAGTACTTTGGTCTCTAATAAGTGCATTTTTTTTCAGATTATATTCAATTTTTTTTCATGCATAATGTGATTCAGAAAAATACAAGTTATTGTTCGTTCCTTCATTATCTCTTCATTTTGTACATCAAAGGAACGACTGCAGTCTAAGCAGATTTCAATAAATCCTCATATATTTCAGCGGATAAAAAGAAATACTGGTAAGTAGGAAATAACAGAAATTTCCTCTCAGTTCCTAGTAAGAAGATTAAATATTTCGCGAAAGAAAGAGGAATTCAGCGGGTATTTCACAGACGCTGACAAGGTGACGAAATAGCTGGAGAAGGAAGCATCTGTCATTCGAAAAATGCGGTTGAGGACAAGCTGAAAATTTGCGGATATTTTATGAAGGTTGTGAAGAGTGGAGTTACTGTAACAAGCGTTGGACATTCCTTCTAAGGAAATTACAAAATAACTTAGCGACGTTGGAGCGTGGCAGTGAATTTGTAACATCGAATTATTTAGCAGACAAATCGGGAATAATATTGAAGGGTTTTCTAATGAGGAATTTCATTTTGAATATCCCGATATCTGGGCAGCCGTCACTTTTGAACACATTACAAGTAAACGACGTCATACAAAGAACCGACTCTTCAACAATGCAGTGATATTATTAAAATTCGCTACAAAGATGGTGAAAATCACAGTTTGCTAAACTAAAGCTTTTTTGGGTCTTCGTGAAGTAAATTAGAGATGTGAAGAATCGAAATCGTGAAGTGTTTACGAAAACCCATATTTGTCGATTCCTCGTTGATCTTCGGAATTTGTTCTTCCAAAAACGACCGTATCTTGTATTTTTACAAAATACGGTGGTGTGGTATTTTGTTTTTCACAAAATACGGTGGAATAAGACTAAGACATTGAGGCTCAAAAATCAGCCAGAAGATCACCATCAACATATCTTCGCATATTGGATCATTGAAATGCATCAAAATGATCTGAATTACCATCGAAAAATCATCTTCAGTAATGATTATCATTATCATATCAGAAAATCAAAGAATGATTGTTCAAATGCCTCTAAATTCTCAAAATGTCACTGTTTGGTGCGGTCTTATCTCACTTATCCTGAAATGAGGCTAGTAAAGGGTGTTTTTTTTCGAGGTATATAACTTCAAGTTGACTTTACTGTTCAAGATGGCGACCGCTTCAACAGCTGTCAAGTGATTTCTTCTCATTTTGGTTTGGCAATTCACCATGAATAGACTCACGCCTGAATAACGCTTGCAAATAGTGCAATTTTATTTCGAAAATGATGGTTCTGTGCGGAATACGTATCGCGCACTACGTCCATTAGCGATGAAGCGCACTTCTGGTTGAATGGCTACGTCAACAAACAGAACTGCCGCATTTGGAGTGAAGCTAATCCTCAAGTGTATGTCGAAACACCGTTACATCCAGAAAAACTGACTGTTTGGTGCGCTTTATGTGCTGGTGGAATCATTGGTCCGTACTTCTTCAAAAACTATGATGGCCAGAACGTTACAGTCAATGGTGATCGGTATAGAGCCATGACTACTAACTTTTTTTCCAGAATCGAACAACCATGATGTTCAGGAGCTGTGGTTCCAACAAGACGGCGCAACATGTCACACATCTCGTGCCACAATCGATTTATTGAAAGACACGTTTTGGTGACCGCCTAATTTCACGTTTTGGACCTGTGTATTGGACTCCAAGATCTTGTGATTTAACACCGCTAGACTACTTTCTGTGGGGCTATGTAAAGTCATCGGTCTTCGCGGATAAGCCACAAACCCTTGACCATTTGGAAGACAACAGTCGCCGTGTGATTGCCGATATACGGCCAGAAATGTTGGAAAAAGTCATCGAAAATTAGACGTCCAGATTGGACTACATCCGAGCCAGCCTTGGCGGCCATATGCCAGAAATCATATTTAAAATGTAATGCCACAAGATTATCTTGCGGATAAATAAAATTCATGTCAATTGAATAATCCATCGTTGTGTTATTGCGATTTAAAGTTCTATAGCTCTAAAAAAACACCCTTTACAACTGTTACGGTGAATGAACAGCGCTACCGAGCTATGAGTAATAATTTTTTTTACCAAAATTTACATCAAAAATGAAACCTCTCATTGGAAAATTCTTGACATTTCTATTGAAATAATGTGTTAGTATGGATAATTGATGAATCAAAGCCAACTACAATGTATGGCTCAATTTTTTCGTTGCTTGGTCGAAGTATAGTGTTTAAATCTTCCGAATTGAAGGGTAGCTATATCAAGACATTGAACGATTCCTTTCGAAATTCGATGTTCAAGCAAATATTTACAATCAACAACTGTTCCCAAGTTTCGATTCAAAAACTGAGTCGCCTAATGTGTTCATTTCACAGTTTCCCTTTACTCGACCCAAAAGCTGAGGAAAGGAAATGAACTTTCGGGATACAAACAAGAACGGAAGCATTCTAAACAAAATCATACGGAGTTTTAGCTGTGTCCCTACAATTTTCGGAGAGCTAAATATGTAGATGTGTGCACAGCACACAATACGAATTCGTCGACAATAGGATTTGTGCTTTCTGGGAACTTTCAATTAAACGATCCTTTCAAATGAAAGGATTTCTGTTCATTTCACTAACCAGAATAGATTTGGATGTCTGAGATAGCATGTGAAAGCGTCCAAAAATATCATTAGTGAATTTAATTTGAATCTTTCGAATATTTTCCCCAACTCCACCATCCAAATATTCCTTTGTGTAATGAGTATTCATCAGAATATCTCTAAAAAAAAATTAAGACAAAATTAATGTCCATGCATTTTTTCGAAGGGTTTTCTTATAGAAAATTCCATTTTGAACAGTTCGCTAGGTGGGTAGCTATCATCTTTCGACTTTCGACAAGAAAAAATCACAACATTCCTAAAAATGGGAAGATACACACTTCAACAGCTAATTGAAATTGTTCAAATTCACTAAAAAATGGTGAAAATTTTACTGTCACAGTTGGCAAAACAAAAGAACTCTTGGGTCCTAGTGTAATAAGGGGCGATACCAAGAAAGCGGATAGATAAAGGAAAATAATAAACCTTGGACATAGACGACCTCGTAATGCAATAAAAGTAAAAAAGTTTGGCTTATTCAACGGTTACGGTGAATGAATTACGCCACCTGGCTATGATGATTTTTATGGCAGGCATTGGAAGAAGATACTGATGTGAAAGACATTTATATTCAACAAGACGGCGGTACGTCCCACATAAGCAACGAAACAATCGCAAAATTGCAGGGAAAGTTTCCTAGATGCTTTTTCTCGAAGAGGTGATCAAAATTGGCCCCGAGATCTTGTGATTTGACAAATTCAGACTTTTTTCATTTGGAGCCATGGGCTAATAAGGTCTTCTCTACAATGAGAGAAACATCCATGTTTTTCTTTCAAAGTATACTTTTTTCAATGTCAAGATGAAAACTCTTATCGGAGAACCATGCATTTATTTAATTTTATTATTTATTTCATTTATTGAATTCCTCACAAAAAACATCTAGGCAGTAATTACGTGTAAAGTTAGAACTAGTTTTGTCAACACTGTGACCTTTTCAGTTAAATTGTGCATTTCGGCTAATACAAACAGTGACGATTACTATGAAACTCAGCCGACTTGACACATTATTGGGAGAGAACCAAACAAAAATTTCAGTATGCGAGGGAAACATGCGAAAAGTTCGTCAAACAATATGGAATTAGTATATTGTGCAACAAGTGGGAAAAGTCCAACTTTTCTCGCGAGTGTGGAAGTTTGTGGCACGAGCCTGAAAGGCGAGTGCTGCAAAAACACGAGCTAGAAAAGGACTTTCTCCACATGTTGCACACTATACTTTTCCTACAACTGCTATGGAAAGTAGCGTATTCTTCATAGCTTACTCAATTTCAAAACTATGTATTGCTCAAACTGTGAGAAATATTATTGCCCACGGCACTTTGCCCACACCTCGGCTTTTGAGTCGTTTCTATGAAAACGCAATAAAGTAGCACATACTGTCAACGAAGGTCATTTTGATTTGAATCAAGTCTATTACTTGAATTATTGAAATTTGTGCAGTTGTAGGAAAAGTATAGTGTGCAACATGTGGAGAAAGTCCTTTTCTCGCTCGTGTTTGCAGCACTCGCCTTTCAGGCTCGTGCCACAAACTTCCACACTCGCGAGAAAAGTTGGACTTTCCCCACTTGTTGCACAATATACTATTTCCTACAACTGAACAAATTTCAATAATTCAAGTAATAAACTTGATTCAAATCAAAATGGTCTTCGTTGACAGTATGTGCTAATTTATTGCGTTTCCATAGAAACGACTCGAAAGCCCAATTTCATTGGTCTACCAAGCGAGGTGTGGGCAAAGTGCCGTGAGTAATAATATTTCCCACAGTATGATAAATACATAGTTTTGAAATTGAGTAAGCTATGAAGAATACGCTACTTCTCATAGCAGTTGTAGGAAAACGTCATTTTCTGAGAGAGTCGTATAAAAAATAATAACTCCTCTAGACTTCCGATTCAATGGCAAGAAGCTGATTAACAATCGGCGAATCGGTATCGATTGCCGGAAAGAGACGCAGATATAGCTAAAACCGAAAATTGAAAAGAAACGAACCGAGTTCTGCTTCCCGCTAATAACACAAGGACACACAATGGCTTTGAGGCAGCTCGAATCACAAGTACATCATCAGCGGGTCTCTAATTTCGAGCGTATCCTCTGCGATATTGTATCGCTGCTCAATAGCCTGCTAATGAGTAATCAATGCCTTCAACCTTTGCATAGTCGACGCGACTGTTAAGGTCGGGATCCACTCGACGTTTTGCGCGATGCTCTCGAACGTCTGTAAATCCAATGAGAGGATAATTCGTGGTGAGAACAATGTGATGGTTGTGAAGTGGTTATAAGCTGAGTAATCAGTGCTGTATACGAGGATAATATTCACTCTCAGATTTTTATTGTGTTCAGATCGAGAAATAATGGTCCATAGTTTGGAATTTTCAAAGATAAGATCACGAGTGGTTCAAATTTAGTCGATTTTTTTCTTTTCCACGGAAACTTGTTTATATGGCTAAAATATGAAAACAAACCGATTGATGAAGCCTTGAGTTCCTCAGCAATTAGTCATTTCATCTAAATTCGGTTTGTTTGAATGTTTGAATGTTTTTGCATCAAATGAACAAGTTAAAGTAATGAAAAGGAAAAAATATCTGATAAAATTAAAAGAACGAGTTGTATTTGAAAAGATTATTTTTTTAAACAATTCAAACGTTCAATATTTCTTTGGGTGATGGCATTGAATCGGTTTGTGTTCATTTTCCAATATCCTAAAAGCTCTTTAAGCTGTTAATAATGACAAATTCAAAGTAAAATTTTGAAATTTCAAGGTAAACAAGATATGATCGGAAGATTGGCCTGAATAATGCATTGCTATTAGTTTAAACCACCCAAATGTCAGATTTTGACACGTGAAAAAAAAAAATCATTTGAAGTAGTGGGCAATACACTTTCATAGAAATTTTGCATGACTTTTCAGAGAGTGGCATGTATTTTTTCTGCTTCACGACGTAAATATCCCAATATTCATCTGATATCCAAGTTTCTTTGTTCAACATTTTCTCAAGATTTCATGAATATTTTTCCAGTTTTTTTTTTCGGGATGAACCATCAACTCATTCAGAAAAAAATTTTCAAAGAATGAACACACCTCATCCAATTGGCTTGTCAACGGATATTTGTTCAAAAAAATCGAAGAAGAATGTTGTTATCAATATTATTGCAGGCATTTTCCAATCTATTCAATGAAACGAAATAACTTCGTCGTTTATGTCGGTGTGTCATCCTCTCCTTTAGCGCTAGAACTTTGAGTGTCATCGCCGTTTGATGTCACAGCTACGTAGTCCCTGAGTTCCCATTATCGAAATGTCACGATAATGATGGCTCTAAATCGAGGTGAAAGTAACATCCATGTGCAAATATCACATCTTTTCTTTTAGAATCTAACAAATTTCATAAAAAACCTCCGCATATACTTCGCCTTTGAATCACATTCATCCCAGTAGATATAATTTAATTGATATCGTTACCTGTCTGGCACCTTTACCTAAAGGTAACCATACACATCAAGATCACTCCAGTCAATCTCGGAAGAAAATTAACTACTTCGAACCATTATTGGAAAAGTTTCTGATCGATGGGGAAGCATACGACAAAACAACTATAACAAGCTGCAAAAAGTTCGTACTGCACGTAGAAAAGTAGCCCCCCAATTGACCCGATACCGAAAAGGACTTGTCAATTTATCACATTCCGATTACCCTCTTTTCATCTGACATCAAAATGTCGTTGGTCAAAATTTCTATGAATTTTTTTCAGTTTATTTATTTCAGGATGAACCCTAAACTCATTTTGAAACAAGTGTTCATAAGAATTAACACATCTTACGCAACTGACCTTTGTTCAAAGAATTTGAACAATAATTATGTTATCAATTAACTCAATCAATAATCACAATGAAAAGAGAAAAATTGATAAGAAATATCGGTTTTTATCGTCCATCAACAGGGGGACCATAGATTGCTGGTATTTCTCTATAGTTGTCAACTTTTCAATGAAACGTCGTTCAAGTCTGCGATGCATCCTCCCCTTTAGCGATAGAACTTTGAGTGTCATCACTGTCGGATGTCACAGCTACGTAGTCCCTGAATTACCATTATCGAAATGTCACGATAATGATTGCTCTAAATCGAGGCGGAAGCAACTTTCATGTGGAAATATCAGATTTTTGTTTTTGCAATCTGACAAAGTTTGATGAAAACTCTATGCATATCCGTTCCCTTCGAATCACATACATCACAGTTGATATGATTTTATACAAATCTAACGAAGAATATCGGGGAGAAGAAAACCTTAATGACTTATTAATATCGTTACCTGTGTGGCACCTTTAGGTAAAAGGTAACCATACACGTCGAGATCCTAAAGAAAAAATTAATTTTCAACCATTTTTCAAAAAGATTCTGATCGATGGGGAAGCATACAACCTACCATCGGTAACAGACCGCAAGAAATCTGCGCGGCACGTGGAAAAATAGCCCCCCAATTAACCCGATACCAGACGGACCCGTCGATTTGTCTCGTTAAAAGATACTCGTGTTGCGAGTGCCGAATCGACGTTTCATATCCGCCGCCACTTTTTTTTCCGCATCAGCTGCCGGCCGGTTTTCCGCAATTTATTATAACCATAATTCTTCACATGGAGAATACAATTAATCACGTAGGCCGGGCGGCGGCGGCGGCGGCCGAATTTGCTGAATGCAGTTTAATTACTACGGTTTCTGTTTTCATTCGGTCCGTCCCCATGATGAACCCGGTGAACGGGGCTTAATTTTGAATTATGGCCGTTCTGAACGTGGCCCGTTGTTGCCAATTGGTAGTGAGTTTCGGTTTGTACTAGGGTTTGATGGGGTGAGATCCTTAGAGCATTCTTATAATTACCGTTAAAAGAAGAAAATAGTGATACCTCAATTTTTTTTTCACGATTGATCAAACCTGTTCAATTTTGCATGTAATTTTATGCTATACTCAATGAAATTGGTCCTAATTTGATGGAAATATATCACAAATATAATGAAACAAATTAATAACACAAATATTCTCAATCAATTGAAAAACAGGGTGATTCACCGCGATAGCGTTTTAAGGAAAACTTATCATGAGTTTGTACTGAAAATTTGCATGTATGAGACAATTATCTTCCCCCCTTAAATATTTTCAGATCTCTACAACTCCAGGTTGTACCAGAAGCAGACTTTACTTCCTTATATCAAATGGCACACCCAGTATATAATTGCATCATTAGATAGCTTTTTTTATAAAAATTTCAGCAATATGCCAAATCTTGGGTAAACACTTAACGGTTCATAAATTAATGTGATTCTTATGAAAAAAATGGTAAAAAATAAACTTTCTTCTTCGGCAGAAAAAGCTTTTTTCGAAAGAAAGAACGCCATAATAAAGAACGCCTGAAGCTATCGCTTTGCGACCTGTAGGTTTTTTCATACGAATTTGATGGGATTTCTGTGTTTGTCAGAACCTAAAGACACAATTTGGTTTTTCGCAGTGCATCAGTTGAAGAATATCTTCTTTCGGCCATAACTTCAGAACGCCTGAAACTATCGCTTTGCGACATGTAGGTTTTTCCATGCAAATTTGATGGAATTTCTGTTTCTGTTAAGAAAATCCTATCGTTACATTTGAAATTTCGGAGTAAAATGAACAAAACAATGAACTTCTGACTTAGCGCCCCCTATCGAAAGCAGCAAAAACAAATTTATCATGAGAATATTTTGTCCCCAATCAACAAGATATTATTTCTCAGACGAGATCTAATTTGCTCAAAAATGTTGAGCCAAACTGAAGTTACAGGCATTTCAATCAGACAGATTTCTCCCTTCCCCCTACCCTTATTTGATGTCGTAAAATCGAGAATGACAATTCAAAAAGATAGATAATTTTCCAAGGATTACAGTGATGATATTTTTTCTTCAACTTCATATGAAACATTTTCGTAAGTAATTGCACAAGTGCATCAAAATTACCGATAATTTTGCATGACAGCGTGTTGTCATAAAAACTGCATGAGTTCATTTTCATTTTTGGAGAAAGAGCCCGACACCGAAGGTGGAGGGCTCTTTCTCCAAAAATGAAAATGACCGAATGCAGTTTTTCAAAGAAAACACGCTGGAATGCGAAATTATCTGGTAATTTTGATGCACGAGTGTAATTCGGGGGAATATTTCCCGAATAAACTGTTACATTCCTGTCAAACTGATTTAGAATGGAATTGCCATAGATTTGAACTGTGTAAGATGCATAGAAACTAAGCATCTATGAACAGAACAATTATCGCAGTGCAGTTTCGCTTCCTACAATGCAATTATCGCTGTAATTTTCGATAATTGTTCTCCAGATACATAGAA
This sequence comes from Harmonia axyridis, assembly GCF_914767665.1. Taxonomy (NCBI): domain Eukaryota; kingdom Metazoa; phylum Arthropoda; class Insecta; order Coleoptera; family Coccinellidae; genus Harmonia; species Harmonia axyridis. Next base: position 36,401,917 of record NC_059507.1, on the reverse strand, counting down.
TTTTTGACAGGAGGGAAATATTCGAGTAAAATTCATTTTTCTACTCGACGATAGCTATTGCGCGCCCTAGCGGTACAGGTATGAACTTCAAAACAATTTCTAGTGTGTTTTTTTGTACACTTTAGTGGTAAAAATGTTTACCTCAAGTCTCTACGATGAGTGGATCCTGAGATATAGCCGCTTACCCCGCTTATTTGCCCACCCTGTACAGTTGGTCTGATTTATAACCTCCTCTACAGGCCTAGAACAAGCGCACAAAAAAATTTGGGATAACAAAAAAAAAAAGACATCCAATAATAGATTCCATTCCATTGACCCGAGTCACAAAGCGCCTCGTGCCGTTTCCGACGATCCCATCGCTGAACGTAGATGGCACTGCGATCAACGCGGTTTCAATAAAATGTTATTAGGTCAGGCAGGCCATGTCACTGATGCGAAATACGAAACAATAGACGCGCGATTTGGGTTTTCATACCGTGCCCCGGCCGCCGCGATCTGGATGCTGCTGCATCCGAGATAATTGCTGAGAAAAGGAGCAGTTTCAGCATTCGCCGATTGTCTGGTTTGGCGGAGTGGCTGACGTCGGATTGGGCTTTTCCGATAGGATGAGCTGTTTTTCGATTTCTCCCTTCGCTAGGTTTCGCGATGGGGTAATCTGGATGGGAAAACGTTGTTCGTATCGTTTTTATTCGCGGGATGGGAGCTTACTACGTATGGGATGGGGAATTTGGAGGATTTCGAGAGAATAATACACTCGACAAGGAGTATTACGATCATATTTCTTCGAACGTAGGTACTTGCCTTCTATAATAGAACGTTAAGTTTCGATAACGATAGTTCCTAACGTTTGTGGTGATCGTTGTAGCGTTTTATGCATTTGAATCAATCAATTTCCATCTACTTACTGAAGAGTCGAATGACAGGTGCTTTTTTTAGTTTTTATGTATGACGACCTGACTGTTCACTCTTGAGGTTTATTTTGGAACATACATATACATATACCCTAAGGGCCAGTCTTCGAGCATAAATAGCTTTAGAAGTATAAAACACTAAAATTATTAGGAAATAATGATTGTTAACGTTTGTAATAATTAACCAATTATAACACTTCACGACATGACAGCCAATTTTTCAACTCCGGAGTGGGACTCGAACCCAAAACCTACGAATCACCAGTCCAGTGCTCTACCAAATGAGCTACCGAGGAAGCTGAACGTTCACTGTATATCAAAGAACCGCTTCTCCCAGAATCAAGGGTTAATAGTATTCCTTAGAAATTACGGTTTTTTTTTGGCAAGCGTTTGGTATATTTCAAATATTGGAAGGAAACTCATGTAGGATCCAGTTATTGTTTCCTCTAAATAATTGGCATGGTCACCAAAATGCTTGGAGACCGAATTGCTGTTGTAAATAATGTGTAAAGGAAGTGTTAATTCTTCAAGGTGTCGAAGACATATCATGTGTCGATTGTAAATCTTAATAAATTTACAGGGGGTTGGGAAAGCTCGAAAACAAGCTCGGTGGTACCTGATGTCACATCTGCGTATCACGTGCTGGTTCTTCGAGAATATTCCATGGCTGAGATTTCCAGTAATCCGCGAAGAGTTTTGTGAGTGGTACGGCAAAACTCTTATTGGACTATGGGTGGTACTTGGTACTTTCCCCCGATATCGGGGTGATGCTAGGGGTGTGGCCAAGTTGAAGAAGGGAAGTCGATAGCCAGAGAAGTCAAGTTAGAGTCTAAGTGCAGAGTTAGTAATCGGTCCGTCGATGCTCAAGACGTAAAGTCGCGAATCAGTTGAAGACGAGGCGACCGAAACTTCAATTAAGTCGAAGACGCGATATTCGAAGACGTTTCGAATATCATTCGCCAGTACCGTATTGAGAAATTGTAATTAAGACGGTAATTAAGATCTTTCCAATTCTGTTTTGTACTGTAAGTGTGACTTATGAATATATTCAATAGATTTAGGTTTTGATTCCTCCGACCAGTAAATAGAATATTGATGATTACAGATAGTGTATTAATTTCCTTTTCAATATTTAAAACTTTCCAAACCTTTGCCAAAAACACCGTAATTTGTAAGTGTAAGTTTCCAGAATGTTCCAAAATGAACCTCAAGAATGGAAAGTAAAGTCTCGATGAGGTATTGGAAGTCACATAGTCAAAGCTCATCAACAACCTGAGAGTACCATATTATCATTGAATATCTGGCTAGAAGCAACAGGTTCAGATTTTATAGGTATTGCAGGCAATGCACAAGCCGATGAATTTGCTGAAAAAGGATCAAGAGTAACATCTAATGGAATTTATTCCTGTGGTCTTTGGAAAAAATTATGGAGCATCAACTCTGCAATTGGGTTCAACAAAAAGAGAACTCTCTAGATGAATACCCGCTCATACTTGCTCAAGCGTAGAAATTGGTTCAATTATCACTCATACAAAACGAAACTCATGAATCAGTCACAAGTACAAATATTTTATGCATCGCAAATCACTGAATATTGACAGTGCTGCTATTTATTCGCTGATCCATCTAAACGCATTCCCGAAACTTGACCCCAGTGTGTTTTTCCATCATATAGAAAAAGTTCAGGTGTCTCATCGAGACGCCTAGACATAAAACGCCAGATGGCGCCAAACTCATCCCGTCCAAAACCGTACCTAAGGGCAAAAATGAATCCGACCCCGAGTGTAGCAAATGGCCTGCCCAAGCCACCGGTTCCGCGGACCCTACACGTATCGTTGACACCGTGCACTGTCTCTGCCGTTGAAGCCGCCCTAACTCACTGCGGTATAATAAGTGGAGAAATGCCTCGTGCATAAATTTCGGGCAACAAACGCACACACAGCTCTCGGAGCTGAAATACGGTCAGAAATCTTCGTGCAGGGTTTCAGCAGGCATTACATTATTTACCTGTGGAATTCTGAAAACTCGCCGTCTTAGATTTATGTCGGGTATTAATAGGGAAGTAATGCCGTTCTGTGCTCTGCTGTGTATTGCAGTTCGTGTGGATCTTTTTGATTCACGGGCTGAAGGTATCGATCGTAGTTTACTTACTGTATTGCGCTCCTGGGAAAAAAACGACAAAGCGGAAGGACTATGACTTATGTGAAAAACTAGGAATTTCAGTTAGATATTAGTCTGATCGTAAGAGATAGCCTTTATATATGTATTTTATGTGAATAACAAGAAAGAAATCTATGACTATTTGAAGTAATTGCTTTCTCTGTGAAACCTTTCTAGAGAAATAGTTACGTTTAGTTTGAATGTTCCTCAATTGCAATTTTTGTGAAGTAGATATACTAGTGGTGAGTTGGTAAATTCTGTGATTTTGTTGAACTATAAGGAACCGATGAAGAAAAGTTGGATCAGTTACAAAAATTCCGAAACGTACGTCTGTCTTTATGTTAATTTAGTTATTCAAATTGTTAACCGTTTACTCAATTGGTACAGTTTTAGTTATTTTGCATTGTCTTTTAGTTGGTTATTGATTTTGTACATTTTAGAATTGGAATTATATTCCAAGACAAAAATAAACCGAATATATCATAAAGATATATTATTTGACATTTTTTCGATATTTATTATATATATATATCTCATCGTTCAATTTTCCAATGAAGTAATTTCGCTAAAAACATGAAATAACCTAGAGCTTTGATGGTTTTACAGATATGTGTATTCGCTCTAAATGAAAAAATCACTCACCACTTCAAATATCCTCAGATTAAAGATGACTGTCACTCTTCTATACGTCTACTACTAACACTTCTCACTCGTCACAGATCTGTAAAAAGAAATATACTTATTATGGTATACATAACAAAATTTCAACTTTATTTATCGAGACATCGAATTTTAGTTTCTTTTACAATTTTAACTTCACAAACGCTTCAATATTATTTTCAAAAAGACTCTTTCAAACTATGGAGCTCCAAAATGGGACGTGAGGAAAAGTAGTCATCTCTCCGTGACGACCATTTTGGAACTCTAGTTTCTTTCTATTTTTTCTGGAAGTCACAGATTACTCAGAATTTTCATTTAAGTTATAGGGCTTATGTTATTTAGATAGATAGATAGATAGATAGATAGATAGATTAACTTTATTTGATCCATTATATCTTACAGATGTGAATCACGTTACAACAAATTCAAAAAAAAAAAAAAAAAACCTATAACCTACTATTCAACTTTAAGCTACAACCTATCCTAAAAATCCTTAACACTATCTAATAATTAATTACTCTAAAGTTCATTTAAATCTTCATCATCCATGAATTCTTTAACACTATAATAACATTTTCGAAGCAAAAATTTTTTTAACGATTTCTTTTGCTGAACAATATGCCTACTTTTAAAATATTGAGGTAATTTATTCCAGATTGTTAGTATATAATGGGTAACATTTTTCTGTATATATGTGCGTTTTGGTTTTTCAACACTTAAATAGGTCTTGCCCCTAGTATTATATTCATGTTTAATTGGAAAGATTTAAAATCATTATAATTATTGATTATATACATTACGCTTTCATATATGTATAAACTGTACAAAGTTAGAATTTTATAAGCAATAAAAACACCTTTACATGACTCATCAGGTTTCAATCTAAAAATACTTCTTAAACATCTTTTTCGAAGAATGAAGATTCTATCAACTTCAACCGAATTCGCCCAAAAGATTATTCCATACCTAAGTCTGGACAGCACATAGGCATGGTACGCTGTCAGTGCCGCTTCAATACCAATCGTTCTCGACAGGCTTCTCAATGCATAGCAATATCTTGCTAGGCCTGTGGCCACATGTTCGATTTGTGACCTCCAATTTAGGTTCTGATCAATGTACACCCCTAAGAATGATATGGACTCTTCAGCTGCAATATATTTATTTTTATAAGTAACATTCAAAGCATCCTGTTGGCTCCAATCTCTGAATAAAATCACCTTTGTTTTATTGACGTTTATTTCAAGGTCATTGTTTATAAACCATTCATCCATGTTCTTTAAGTCCTCCTCCAAACGAGTTCTACATTCATTAGCAGTGGTACCTGAACAAATCACCGAAACATCATCAGCAAACATTACAGTATTATTTGTTGTGACCTGTATTAAATCATTGGTGTAGATTATGTACAGTAGTGGGCCTAGTATCGAGCCCTGAGGAACACCTCTCTCTATTTGAATTGCATCAGAGATTATTTGTGTACCATCTATTCCTTTTTCTACCGTCCTTTGAATTCTATTTTTTAGGTATGATCTGAATAGCTTCAATGCAGCGCCTCTTATTCCATATTTCTCCATTTTTTTCAGCAATATCTCATGATTCACTCTATCAAAGGCTTTTGATAGGTCCAAACAGAGTGCCACTGTTTTTTGATTTCTGTTTAAAGATTTTATGGTTGAATTTAAAGCTTGATATATAGCATTTATTGTTGATATTTTTATATAATGTCTATCAAGTATTGCCACTATTGCCTCTTTTTTTTAATACCTCGTTGAATAAATCAAATGATTTCATTTCATTTATTAATATATTCATTTGAATGTACTCGTGTTGATGGACGGACGGAATTGATTTAAACTACGAATACTCATCCCAGTGAGTTCTACATAATCGTCCACATGATCGGCACACATACAGCAATAGTAATTCTCAATTTCACTTGGAAAACCCTCCGACTCGATCTACATAGAGGTATCCGTTCGGAAGACCTGGATCTGTATAGCAAATACGAAATAGCGTAATCTATATCCTGTCTCCAGCCTCCGCGATCCGTTCGGTTCATTCTTCAGGTCGGCAGCAGTTTTCCTTAATTCGCAATTCCAATTCGAATGTGTCAGACGTCCAATTTGTCTTTCCGCGACGTAAAATTCAATTTGCCGGCCCAGATGAGGGCGAAAATAACGCCAGAGGCGGCGGGGGCGGGAGAAGGCAGGTTTATTTTCCGAGAAAATTGTAGCGGAGCATGATTAATGAACGACGGGACGGGTCAACTGTGCATGCCGTATTATTTTCGTACATTAAAGGTGAGCGCCGATGCTCGGATAAAACTGCCTCGGTGCGTGGGGCCGAACTTTATTCTATTACCCGACACGACACTTCTATTATCCGGATATCCAACGGCCTGCTGGCCGGCATTAATTGCCCGGCTTATCAGTCATGCAAATTGATAATCGATTCCCGGCCGTGTAGAGGTGTTTCGAAGATTTGTCGACACGTTTCTGGATTATGTGAGATATTCGTGATTTTTCTCTATTTAGGTTTGCGCGGCTGAATATGCTGAAGGCTGGTTCACACCACGCTTGAATTTCAATTGAGTAACGATAACTGAACGTGGTTTTCTCGACCCTGTTATCTGAATTACCTACGCTATTGGCCAGTTGCATCGATTGCCCAAACATTGATTATAAATTTAAACACTGATACTTTATGATTTTTCTTGCACCTTCTTTAAAATGACGTTTGATGTGGCCTAATCCCCGATTACAATAAGCAGGAACATTTAGACGGATATCTTCTCGATTAGTTTCAAACAGAGTTCTGCGCAACTCAAAACATATGTCTATTACATAACCATAAACATTATTTCTTTATGGACATAACCTGATTGTCTCACATTGTGTTTAGTTCTGTGAAAAGCCCCTATTTTGGCCATCCAAGGTCAAGTGTTTCAAGGAAATGAAGATAAGGAGATAAATGATACAGTAGGGAAGATAGTACAAGTTCTGACTGGAGACCATTCTGTAAAATGAACTGTACTAGGATCGTACAGTTTCGACTGATAAAACAGTCCCTTGGAATAGACCAGCAAATATCAGCGGGATCACGTGGAAGAGGACCAGATGCTGGATGAGGACCAGAGGACCACAAGGATTTTATCTAACCTTCTAATATTTTGAATATATGGGATTGAGAGATGCTCTCCTTAGCGGGTTGTGAGAGGGTGTTTTCTCTCCTACGTGTATAAGCTTAAGTCGGGAGTAATGAACGCCATTGATCGCATAAGACATACCAATATGTCTGGTACGAGCCCAAGAGAGAAAACAATCAATACGAATACTATACCTTTTTTATTGTTGGAAAAAATTCAGTTGAATTTATAAATGTACATATTTGCTTTTGAAAAATCAAATGACCCTATGTCCAGCCCTCAAATTTCTCAAAACTTTGTCAGTTCGAATCGCACAGTTAGACATATGTTTCAAGGCAACTACAATCTCTCAGTAGTCGTGATATTGGTCAGATCAACTAGACTAAATCATTTCGAACATTCCTACGTGTACCCATCCTCTCAGAGTGATGTTAAAAAGAGAATGGTTCAAATGACCGCATCATACTATATTAATTCAACTAATAAGATTTTAAAATTTATTCATTTTATTGGATATAATATTAATAATGATAATGCAACCACCAGACAAACCAAGAAAAACTGCAAAGAGAGAGAGAAAAGCCCCTACATGGACGACATTTCAACCAGGTGAACCAGGATCATGTCGACATTGAAGCGTCGAACTATTGGCTCACATCAGGTGTGATGTATCCAGAAACGGAAGGATTTCTTTTAGCCATCCAAGATCAAGTGATCTCAACAAGAAATTACTGCAAACATATCATGAAGGATCGAACTATTACTGAAGATCGACGCCGTTATGGGTGTCCACCGAATGAGACAATCCAACATATCACGGGACGATGTCAAATGTTTGCAGGAAATGAATATAAAGAGAGACACGATGCAGTAGGAAAGATACTACACCAAGAAATGGCAACTAAATTAACACTAAATCATTCTGAAAAAGTGCCATACTACAAGTACCGACCAGAAACCATCCTGGAAAACGAACGCTATAAACTGTACTGTTTTGACTGACAAAACAGTCCCTAACAACAAGCCAGATATACTGCTAGTTGATAAACATCAAAAGGCAGCAATACTCATCGATGTAGCAATACCTAATAACAACAACATGCGTCAAAAAGAGGTCGAAAAAATTTCAAAATATAGGGACCTCGAATTCCAGATAAAGCGCCAGTGGGGAATGATATCAACGAGAACTATTCCAATTATCATCTCAACAACAGGAATAGTACCCTTAAATCTCAAGAGAAATATCAAAAAACTAAGACTCAGTGAGTATTTGTATATGTAATATAATGCAAAAAGCTGTTTTTTTAGGTACTACAAGGACAGTGAGAAAATTCCTAGGAAGCGAAGGACAGGTCCAAGGATCCCGTGTAAGAGGACCAGAAGTTCGACGAGAGCCAGGGGGACCACAAGGACCGGACACGACCGAGCTCTACCCTTCTGATATTTTAAATATCTGGGTTTGAGTGAATGTTCCTCTTAGCGAGGAGTGAGAAGCCGACGGCGAGGAGAAATCCTACGCGTATAGGCAAAATTCGGGGATAATGATAATAATGTTTATTCATTCCGAAATACGACAATATCAATACCTATCGTTGCCAGTACCATAAAAATTTAAACGGTGGAGTATTACATCCGTTTCAATTTTTTTCCATCGACGACCCAACCGAAATCCGAACCCGCAACCGTTCGATTACAACCGAAGTAACGTCGTATCGCATTTCAAACGCCCCAATTCTCCCCAATTTTTGAGATAACCTCTCGAAAGAAACGCGGTAAACGAGATGCCCCAAATTGAAGGCCTGATTGGATTTGCATAATTTCCATCTCCGGAACTGCGTCGCGAGCGTCTAACGACGACACGCAGAGAGAACGAAAAGCGTCACTGCCAAATTGGACAGATTGGCGTTAATTCCGGGAAAAAAATCCGCGCCAAGATCCACCCCCCTCTCCCCGCGTTCCTAATGTTGTTTCAATTCCTGCGATTCACTTGAAATTAATTGCTATCAATTTAAAGTTTAATTTAAATGTGTTGGATGTTCCGTTGGGCCTCCACGCCGGATTCAATTTGAGCATCAGTGGCGGTGTGGGCGTTGGGACCGATGGCGTGAGGGATGAGAGTCCCGTTTTCTTGTAGTATTCTAAGACTACATGATTAATAGGAGACCCGGTCAGAGCTGGAGCTGGTGCTCGATTGGGTCTCTGGAGACGGAGAGCGATTGGAATGGTGCGTTGGGAATTTTCGTAGCCATCGTTACGTTCGGTTTGAAGTTGATTCAACCTTGCAGCATTCGGCCTAATAAGCCTAGATAACCGCTGTTTTGTTTATTTTGCTTTCGTTGGAGTTTAACGCCTTCTCGACAATGATTTTGTCATCCTCATTCTTCTTACACAAATAAAGGGTGTTTTTTTTAGAGCTATAGAACTTTAAATTGCAATAAAACAACGATGGATTATTCGATTGACATGAATTTCATTGATCCGCAAGATAATCTTGTGGCATTACATTTTAAATATGATTTTTGGCATATGACCGCCACGGCTGGCTCGAATGTAGTCCAATCTGGACGTCCAATTTTCGATGACTTTTTCCAACATTTGTGGCCGTATATCGGCAATAACAAACCCTTGACCATTTGGAAGACAACATACCGATGTTGTCTTCCAAATGGTCAAGGGTTTGTGACTTATCCGCATAGACCAATGACTTTACATAGCTCCACAGAAAGTAGTCTAGCGGTGTTGAATCACAAGATCTTGGAGGCCAATTCACAGGTTCAAAACGTGAAATTAGGCGGTCACCAAACGTGTCTTTCAATAAATCGATTGTAGCACGAGCTGTATGACATGTTGCGCCGTGTTGTTTGAACCACAGCTCCTGGACATCATGGTTGTTCAATTCACGAATGAAAAATTTAGTAATCATGGCTATATACCGATCACCATTGACTGTAACGTTCTGGTCATCATCGTTTTTGAAGGAGTACGGACCAATGATTCCACCAGCCCATAAAGCGCACCAAACAGTCAGTTTTTCTGAATCTAACGGTGTTTCGACATACACTTGAGGATTAGCTTCACTCCAAATGCGGCAGTTTTGTTTGTTGACGTAGCCATTCAACCAGAAATGCACTTCATCGCTAAACAAAATAGAATGGACGTAGTGCGCGATACGTATTCCGCACAGAACCATTATTTTCGAAATGAAATTGCACTATTTGCAAGCGTTGTTCAGGCGTGAGTCTATTCATGATGAATTGCCAAACCAAACAAAACTGAGAATAAATCACTTGACAGCTGTTAAATCGGTCGCCATCTTGATCAGTAATGCCAACTTAAAGTTATATACCTCGAAAAAAAACATCCGTTATATTGAGAAGAATATAATTACTGGAATAATTAAGTCGAACTTCTAAGAAAAATATGTTTCTACTGAGAATAAACTCTTATTGAGTGGAGTGTTAGAGTTTCTTTTCAGTACCAATAAATATATAATTGTCAACCGCCCCTCTCTGTCAGATCTCAACCCTTAACAAGGGTGAAGTGTATCGAATTAGGGTCAAAACGAGCGACATCCAGCGAAAAGCCGAGAATCATGACCTTTCGCAGGAAAACTCGTCTTAACGGCCTCTTCTGGCCTCAACTGCGAGCGGATTATCTCGAAGAACCCCAACATTGTCACATTCTGGAAGGGCTGCAATTCCTCATATCCCCCCGGTCGGCAGGCGAACGACATTTATCACATCGCGGAGAATGAAAAATGATAACAGGAACCAACAACTGTGAATATGTCCCAGAGGAGCCGTCACTTTGACGTTGACAAGCTAATAATTACTTGGGAACGGACGTCTTGAGTTTAAGATGACGTTCTGTAATTGGGGGAGATCAAATCTTAGAAATGATTCGTACGAATTAGGAGGCGGGAAATGGAATTCCTTGAATCAAAATCTCTTATTAATTAGTGTCAATTAATGAAAAATTTTATGAATAGAGTTTTCCACTTGGTTTTTCATTAAGAGGTTTGAATTTAATATTAATGAAACGAATATATGTAGGATCCAGTTATTGTTCCCTGTAAATAATTGAGATGGTCAACCGGATGCTTGGAGACCTTTTAGTTTCTTCAAGTGTCGAGGGCATGACAGTTTCAATGAATTTACAGGGAACGAATTGTTATTGTACATATAATGCCAAAAGGATGTGTTATTCTTCGAGGTGTCGAAGATATGTCATGAAGTTGTAAATCTTGAAGAGATTTACTGGGGGGTTGTAAAAGTTCGAAGACAATACGTTCGTACCAGATGTGTCACATCTGTGTATCAGGTTCTAGTCCTTTGAGAATATTCGATTTCCAGGAATCCGCGGAATTTGTGGGCGGTACGGCAAAGCTCTTATTGGACTAGGGGATGGTACTTTCCCTAAGGGTGTGGTCAAGAAAGAAGGGAGGTCAATATTCGAGACAGGGTAGTTCCAATCGGCAGAGAGTCAATTCAAGTTAAGTCGAAGACGAGTAAAGTTCGGTCGGTCAACTTAAGACGTACGACGTAAAGAGGGTTCGCGGACTAGATTCAGACAAGTCGCAAACAAGTTAGAGACGAGACGACCGAAAACTTGAAGTACGACGAGGACGTGATAATCTAAAACGTTTCGAGTAATTAACACTCGAGTTTAACACGAAATTCAGTACCGTAGTGAGAAACTTGTAATTAAGACGTAATTAAGATCTTTTCAATACTGAGTTTGTACTGTATAATTGTGGCTTTGTCAATAGATGTAAATAATTCAACAGAGTTTCATTATTGCAAACCCGAACAAAGTCACGGTGAAAAAGACTAAAGGCCAGGTAATCGAATCATACCTCTAGACGATCGATTAACCAAGCCTACACAAATTTGAAAAAATCAATGGATGTTTATTTCGTTGTAAAGAATATGGTATGCCATCAACGATAGAAAACAATAGCAGTATAATGGCAGCCAGTACTAAGGTTGCATCACCATATCTCTTTCATGAAATTTTACATGACCGAATAGCACATTTGCGGCTGTATGTCCTCGATAACTTCACGAATTAAGAGACTTTAAGATCTCAAAATCGATTGTGGAGCAATGACATAGACCTCAGTTTTTACGCGAATAAATGATAGAATTTGAAGTAAAAAATCGTGAAGGTTTTTTCATGTGAACAATTTTTGTCACTTGAATATTGTAGTCGTTTTTTGAAAGTTTATTGACTTGAACTAAATCTTACAACAAAGTCGATGTTTAGTTGTTGTTGAAATGCCTAGAGTGTACGAGGAATTTATCGCCAGCTAAGTGAATTTGAAAGAGGTCGAATTATTGGTCTACGGAGGCAGGGTTGGCATTTCGAGAAATCGCCAACTGTACGAACAGAAATCCAACTACTGTTATGAGATGATGTCAAGCGTGGTTTGATAATGACCAAAATCGAAGAAGAGTAGGCACCGGTCGTCGAAGAGGAACAAATGAAGTTCAAGATCGACGTCTAAGACTTATGACTATTAGAGACCGATTTGCGACAACTCGATCTTTGGCTGATGAGTGGTTAGGAGAACAAGGCCATCCTGTAAGAGTCCGAACGGTTGCCGCCGGATAAGGTCTTTTGGACTGCAGCATTATCGACCCCATCTTGTGTTACCTCTGACGGTTGAGCATCGCCTGCAACGATAACACTGGTGCAGAGAATGTCTACATTGGAATGTGAAATGGCATCATGTCGTCTTTTCCGATGAATATCGATTCTCCTTGACTGCTAATGATGACCGAAGAAAGGTTAGACGAGGTCGGGAAGAAAGATGTTAACCTCAGTTTGATGTTGAGCGTCATGCGCACCGGAGAGTAGGCGTTATGGTATGAGGTGCAATACCATGCAAGTAGGTCACTTTTTGTCTTTATTCGAGGTAACATGACAGCGCTGAGCTACCTTCAAGAAATAATGGAGGCAGATGTTCTCCCTTACCTTAACCGGCTCGAGAATCCAATATTTCAGCAAGATATTGCCCGACCTCATGTTGTCAGAGTTAGTTTAAACTTTTTCGAAGCGACCTATGTGAATCTTTTGACATGGCCCCCTAGATCCCCCGATCATTTTACCATAGAGCATGTTTGGGACATCATGAGTAGAAGGCCCCACGGACTTTGACAGCTTGCATGAAGTGCTGTTAGCTTGTTATAGTATCCCTCAATAAGAAATAGACCATCTTATTGCATCAAGGCGGAGAGTGTATAGATAATCGCGTTGGACGAACACATATTTAACAAATTCATTGAGAAAAATTGTAAACCCTCCGTTTTTTCTCCAAATTTCCTTGCTATACTATCTATGTTTCACCAAAAAAAAAACAGCGCCTTTGGGTGTTGCAGTTTCCTTGTCAGTTAGTATAATAATTGGTTTCCTTGGCAACTATTTTAGGTTTTATCTTATTGGTCATCCACCGTGCGATTCACTCAACTGATGCTGCCGTATTGGTTGTAGATTGTGCTTTCTGTTCACAGGAAAGTAAGTCGCACAGTTTTACGTTGCACAGTGCTTGAAATAGGCGAGATATAGATATGATATTTGGCGAGATGTACAAATTTCGTGACTTTCTCTAGAGGAAGTAGAAAAAACTCTTTTTGTCACTTGAATCAGAGGGGATCGTTCATCCTGACCAATTCGATCTTAACAGGACTGGCGATGACCAGTTTCCGTTTCGGAACAGACGTGCCCAAATCCAATTCTTCACGAGAATCGGAGCGGGCTGGTACGTGTGTTAAATTCGTTAGCGCGGGAATTTTTGACTGTCACACTTCGGACTTAACGAACTTAACGAACTCGTAGTAGGAGGTAGGGAATTTGATTAGTCGATACCGCATTACCGCCGTCCCTCGTGTCTTTTTTTTACCTCTGTCCGTCCGTGTGTCACACGCGCTTTGAGTGATTGGTAGCTGGTGGACTTAATTCGTCTGTAGTCCGGGACGAAAATTTGTTTAATTATCATGCACGGGCCTCTGGGGGATGTAATTTGTGCGACAGGTTTAGGGCTTTTTTTTCGGGGCGATATTGCTTGTAGGTAGTCGATTGATTAGATCTTCAGATTACCTAGATAGTGATCCATTTATATTGATGTTGAATATACAGGGTTCAGAGTTAGTTTAGGTTTTACAGAACGTTAATCTATAGATTAACAGAAGATTCGCCTTGAAAAATAAATAAGACTTTCTTGATATTTCTTCCCTTAAACATCGTTCGTTGCAGAGTAGGGATTCATTAAGCCAAAAGTTTGACATTTTAACCTACTTGACTTGGAAAACAAGCTCGTGAAAAATTAGATACATACTTGAGCTTGGCTTTACTGGATTTGGCGAAGTGAAATTGTAATGAATATTTCCCTCCTGTCAAAAATTCTATGTATATGGAGAACAATTATCGAAAATTACAGCGATAATTGCATTGTAGGAAGCGAAACAGCACTGCGATAATTGTTCTGTTCATAGATGCATAGTTTCTATGCATCTTACACAGTTCGAATCTATGGCAATTCCATTCTACATCAGTTTGACAAGTGATGTGACAGTTTATTCGGGAAATATTCCCCCGAATTACACTCGTGCATCAAAATGACCGGATAATTTTGCATTCCAGCGTGTTTTCTTTGAAAAACTGCATTCGGTCATTTTCATTTTTGGAGAAAGAGCCCTCCACCTTCGGTGTCGGGCTCTTTCTCCAAAAATGAACTCATGCAGTTTTTATGACAACACGCTGTCATGCAGAATTATCGGTAATTTTGATGCACTTGTGCAATTGTGCATAAAAATATAATCAACTCTCTCAGAAATTCGAATGATTTGATGGACTCATTGCCTTCACGTCGATGCCGTATGCATTTAACATAAGACTGGATAAAATATCGGACTTGGAAATGGGTTAAGAGGCAGTTCGTTTGAAGAATCTGTCATATACATGGGTATATCTGGAACTGAAAAGATGAAATGGTCGAATACATTACTGCTACTTTGAAATATACATGAAAGGAGTAATTCAGAGATATGCTACATCTTGAGTGCAACTATTTGCTTGCATCCTATTAAGCTTTCATAAATTTCCATCCAGAAGCTAGATATGGGACGGAGACGCTTTTAAATTATTTGCTATTTCGCAATCGATTTTCTCACGGATAATATTCTATGTGAATTGTATACTATGATGATTCATCATAAGCGATATGTATAGATCATACTGTCATAATAACAAATTGATTTGTGTATAATTTGTTATGGCAGCTTACCGGATGGAATATGATGCATGCTGATGCATTTGCATTTTCACCAATAAAACCCAATTTATCTGTATATAATAGCATTTTTTTGTTGGGTTATTTGAGCAATTTCATTATACTTGTCCAATTTATAAATTTTCATGGTGGTTCCCAAGCTATCCATTCAGTTTCAGATTTAAGAATGGGTCGCTTACTTCAAATCAATATAATGGAAACTAACATTTATTACTCCTTTCTGGTTATTTTTGTTTTGTTTTCAGACTCAATTATAAACTCGTCAACGGTTGAAAGAGAAGGGATGGAGTTGATTTTGTTTGGATTGAAGGGAAGCCCTTCAATATAAATATCAGCTTTTTTGTAAACAACTACACAAACCAGTCTTTACACCCATAACGGAAGAGTGAAATTTTGCTGAGGTTTTATTTGTATTTTTGTATCATACGTTCAAATTTATGACGCCCGTTTATATTTCCTCTGCTAATACTGAGATTACATCAACACATGCTTTGTTGTTTGAAAATGATGTTGGAAGAATCGACATCGATAACCGTGGTCGTGGAGGAAACTTACAGGTAAATATTTCACGAAATAAATATCTCTGTAATTTTTTATGTTTACCTTGAATGAATATTATTATTATTATTGTTTATAATTGCCAAACCATGTGGGCGTACTTAGTAAATGAAAGAAATTATACATCCAATCAAGTTGATCTGAAAATGAACATCTTGTAGACTGAAATTATGAGTGGACAAAACATTTCCATCTCGATAGATCAGCAACAAATAGAAAATGTCTCTCAATATATATGTACATTTACGACAGAATATTTTTTTAAAGAAAAAAATGAAACAGAAATACAGAAGTCTCAATAAAACTCAAACGTAAAATTTTCATCCCCTATATTTTACCAGTTGCCACATACGTGGAGGAGAGCATAGCTCTCATAGTTAGAAGTGCGAATACACTAAGGGTAACAAACAGGGCAATGAAATGCGCTATACCCAACATATTGTAGGGAGATAAAAAGAAGAAAATCAGGTAGACAACCAAAATCAGGAATGTCATGAATGAAATAACCTCGGAAATAGCGGTCAAAAGAAAAGATGGACTAGTCACATAGCCAGACAGGACAGAAGCAGATGGATCCTAAGAATATTACGATGTCGAGAGCCCGTGAAACCAAGATAATTAGAGGCTGACCACAAAGAAGATGGGTGGACGATATCCGAGAGATAGAAAAATGTGGAAGAGTACTGAGAAGGAGTCGATGGTAGATACCTGAAGGAGAAATAGAAGAAGAATGGAAAACCCTGTACTATGAGTTATGACCTACCACCCATAACAGAGCAATGATGTTTTATGGCAATACGACACTCCATGTTCAGCAAAGATCTTTGACTACTTAACAATCAACTAAATACTCTAACAACTCCCTCCATATCGACTTAATTGCGATTCACAAGATAACAAGACAACATTCGCCGTGTTATTGCCGATATACGGCCACAAATGTTGGAAAAAGTCATCGAAAATTGGACGTCCAGATTGGACTACATCCGAGTCAGCCATGGCGGTCATATGCCAGAAATCATACTTAAAATGTAATGCCACAAGATTATCTTGCGGATAAATAAAATTCATGTCAATCGAATAATCCATCGTTGTTTTATTGCAATTTAAAGTTCTATAGCTCTAAAAAAAACACCCCTTAGAATATCAGAAGAATTCAGTTCAATAACAATTGAGCATTATTAGCCAATTCGAGGAAACAACGGAACCTGTAAACTCCCTCGAACTTACTTCCCATACGTTTTCCCCAACTCCTTCTCGTCTTATTGCCAATAAAATACTCGAACCCTTCGCATCCGCCATTCTGCAACTACTACTACGATTCCCTTCTTATAATATCGAATCATAATTCGAGATATTGCAATGCATTTACCCCGTCCAATACAGTCACGGAACCGTGCCAGATCAATCCATTTCTTCTATATTCCAGGGTTCTAGGGGGACGGGGGGTGGCACAACACCACCCCATCCCCCCGATCGGAAATTTGCCACCGCTCTCGCTCAATCCGCTACGTCAACAGAAGGACGAATTTGAAATTCCGAACTGCACCGACACATTTCGGCCAGGACAGGAATAAATTCCTCGATATTTCGCGAGCGTCCGAGAATCTGTGCCCGAAATTTATTTCGTTTCATATTGGAAGCGGTGTCGGTACGTGCCGCCGGAAAAATTGCCGGGAAAGTCGCGACATTTGCGGATTTCCACGAGATTTATTCGCACGAAAGGAATACTGTCCCGATTATGTTGTTGAAGTTTTCGGGCCGAGAGACGTCTGCGAGGAAAAATAGAGTACAAGTTGTCGCCTCCGTACGTGGAGAGAAGTTTTCCCATCGCAACTTTGTCTCTCGGTTATAATCTTATTGGGAATTTATTTGGGGTGGTTGTGGAGATCATATCGGGGAGGGGGGTTGAATTAAGTCGATATGGTGGAAGTTGCTAGGGTGTTTAGTTGAGTGTTATGTAGCCAAAGGTCTCTGCTGAACTTGTCGTATTACCATAAAACATCTGGCTAGAGACAATAACATTAGTCTGTTATAGGTTCTAGGACATAGTACAGGGTTTCTCAATCTCTTTCTCCTTCTTCAGCTATCCACCATCCACCCCTTCACCATACTCTTTCACATTCTTCTATTTCTGGTTTGACTCAGTCAGTTTCTACCTGCCATCTCTCGGATATCGTCCACACATCTTGTTTGTGATCAGCCTCTAATTATCTTGTTATCTGATTCATTTTCAGAGTCGATGTCAGAGCTGTCATTGAAAATAAATTTTTTTTTTCATGTTTGAGGCACCAGCTGACGTATAATACACTATGCTATAGCCAGCTGATTGTATTTTTTCGTCTAGATATTGGGTTAGCTACAATTTGACAAATTTTCAGTTGGGTGGAAATGACCGAATTATTTTTTTTTTCTTCGTGTTTGGGGGGCTGCCTCCGCTCTTCCCCACAGCAGAGTCGCAGCTGACGTTCACGAGGCTTTTTATTACTATTATCTGATGCATCTCACCAAGTATCTCTCGAGAGGAAATAATCAACCAAATTTGCACCTGGCTCCCGGACTACAATAGTTTTAGATGAAAATGCAAGAATATTTTTTCCGAAGAATATGAAATATTTCAATTACTTGACGGTGATAAACGTAAGAAAAAATTTAAACACCAAATTGTCACCTTGTCGCGTTATAACACTCAGAAGTACTGAAGGTTTAAGGATGAAGAAAAGTTGAAGAGAAAGCTATAAATTCAAAATCCCAGCTGATATTACCACGGAAGAAATAGAAACAACAGCATTGTATTTAAAATGAATTACTTAAAACATCAAGTCTTTCATTTTTTACTTGAAAGGAGTGTGCCATTCAAAATAAATATTCAATTCATTACTCTGAGTTATTTTTGTTAAGGCAATGACGACATTTCTCTCAAACGTGTAAAAATTAAAGATTTCAAAGTCTGAATGAAAAAACTCAATAATGTGAGAATTGACTGCTAGAAATTTAGACCAATTTTCTTGAATAGTCCTGTATCATGTAGGTATTCTTCTGAAATGCCTGGATGACCACTAGACTATGGCCAACCACTTATATTAAACCTTGTATAAAAATTTTTTATTGGATTGTTTATTGATATTTTTCTTTCTAACTCGTCACATATTCATTGCAAGAAACATATGTGAATTGAATTTGCAGACTCTGCAAATTGGAAATAAAGAGAGTAGTATACTGTGAAAATGTCAAAAACTTTCTGAAATCAGGATCACACTTCTGGACTCCTTATCCTATATCCTCGCGAAGTTATAACCTAAACTATATGCTCGTTGTCAGATTTGGCAATAACGCAAATCAATTGTTATAAAAACTCAACTTCATCGATACCTACGTTACAATTATATCAATACTCCCAAACTTCAACCGAAGAAAACATAAATGGCTAGATTATTCTTGGCTCATCAACTGATTACCCAAGAAGACAAACAACAACAATCGAAACTTGCCTCCATCAAGCTATGAATAGGACATGAGCAAGACGGAAAACAAAACCGTGAACACGTTCGGCCGTAAAAACAAGAAAGCGATGAGATGGTTTGATAAAATTCAACAGCTCTAAAAAAGAATGCTATGAGAATAATGAAAAAACATCCACTTGAATAAAGAACTGCTTTTATCAAGATGATAATTATTTATGGTTATAAATAACAAATAAGTGACTAATGGCTTGACCTTTTATCAGTTAGCGAGAACAGCGTCATAGGGGTTCTTTCCTACAGGGCCGGACTCCACTGTTACCTCATACCTATATTTATCGAGAAATATTTTCCGAGTTATTCTTAAAATTTGTATTTGATAGTGAAAATACTTTAATGATTGATAAGATTATTTTTATCCATAATTGCCATAAACTGGTCGGATTATTGTTACAACAAGTATCGAAAAGATACCAAAGATACCAACCAGAATAGTCCAAGGTTTCAGCTAGGAAAGATGATCTGAGATTTATTCATGAGGCACTGAATAAGAACTTTTGAATATACAAAGTTCCATTATTATTTCATGTATTATAGGAATGCTGACGGCAAAAACTTCTGAATAAGTTGATTACTCACCTAAAAATAAATAGTTGGTTCTTTTGAAAATATATTAGAGACACAAACCAACCTTGCCACAGGCTATACTTTTTCCAAGATCATTGTACTAAAATATTAAGTTTATTTTCATTGAGGAACAATAAAAACTCAAGAACATATCTCAAACGTCAGAACCTATTTAGGTTCCATAATGTTACTTATCTATAAGCATTTCATTTGGCAATTATTGAAATTGAAAAGCGAAGCGGAGATATTTTGTGAAGAATTATCTATAAAATGTTTTCCATATCATAGATGAATAATGTGAGTATGCCAAAAACAGTCTTCCGAGAATGAATCTATTTTTTCTTCATTCTAGGCCATAAATGAGTATAATAGTGTTCATATAAATCCATTGACTTCTGACCTAGTGTTATTGTATGAGCAGAATCAATAATTTCAGTTGCAGTATTTTGAACTTCCAAATCTGATTCGTTTGATGTATTTCCGTTCGTTTTAACGCTAAATATTGAATTATGTTATTCAAAAAATGCATATGACGTATTGAAAACTGCAATGAATATAAATGACAATCAATTTGGATCACAAATAGATTTTATTTCTATGTTATCGCAAAAATTCCGTCATATTCATTCGTTAACAAGGGGTGAAATGAAATTCAGTCAATATGCTCACAGAAACAGATGCTACAGAATTATTATTACATTTCTAGTGTTGGAAGACTAACCTGTTCTGATCAAATTTGAAATAGGATTAGTTATATTATCCAGAGTTAGAACTACAGTGCGCAAAAAAATTAACGCAAATTCTGAAAATCTCAATTTTAATGAAAGTTAACACTACATTGACTTTATAACTTATTTTTTATGTTCTCTCAGGAAGGTTTTGAACGAAACAAGACACATCAAATGGAAGAAAAATTCAGGATTTCACCGAATTTAATGTGAAAGAAGAGAAATAAACAATTTTCAAAATACTGGAATGCTGATAAGCGATTTAATGCTTGGTATTTCCACCCCTTGTGTTAATTACAGCTCGGCAACGACGGTTCATACTCAAAATGAGTGATCTTAAAATGTTCTCATCTAAGTCATTAAGAGTAGCTGGATGATTTTCTGAACTTCTCAGCCTTCTATTGAGGTTGTCCCAAACCTGCTCAATCGGATTGAGGTCTGGACTTCTTGCTGGCCATTTCATTCGAGAGACTTCAACCTCTTCAAGGTACTCCTGAACGATGCGCGCACGATGGGGTCTGGCATTATCGTCCATAAAAATGAAATTTTCACCAATGTATGGGGCAAATGGCACTACATGCTCTTCAAGAATGTTCCTTATATACCTATCAGCATTCATGGCTTCATTATCAACGACTACTAGGTCTGTGCGAGCAGTCAAAGATATTCCACCCCATACCATAATCGATCCTCCCCCGAAACCAGTAGTATTCAGGAAATTGCACTGAGCATATCTTTCATGTAGACGTCGATCACAATGGTAGAGACAGAATCTAGACTCATCTGTGAAGAGAACTCTTTCCCAACCAGCCTCTTCCCAATGGATATGCCCTCTCGCAAAATCCAAACGCGCCCTTCGATGGGCTGGGGTAAGAGCGGGGCCTCTTGCCGCGACACGAGGCCTTAAATCATATTCTCTGAGGCGATTTCTTATTGTCTGAGTGCTAATTTGCACCCCATGAGTTTGCCCAAGCTGATTCCGAAGGAGGCGAGTGGTTGCAAACCGTTGTCTCAACGAAGAAACTCTCAAGTAACGTTCTTGAATGGCAGTTGTTACCCGTTGTCTACCCTGTCCTGGTCTTCGGACATTCATACCTGTCTCCCTGAATCGCTGCAACATTCTGGACACATTTGTATGGGAAACTCCAAACCTTTCTGCAATTCTTGTGTGTGTCCACCCTTCTTCTCGCAAAACTACCGCTTGGGTACATTCCTCTTGGGACCTCTTGTTTCGCGTTGCATAGCGATCGAGTGTGGAAAATCAAACGAAAGAAAAACTATTGATCACTAGAATTGATCGAGAACAACTGATTTCAGAATGGAGCCAATACATTCAAAATCTGATAATCTCATCTTTTTTTATCCTTGTAGTGTCTCTCTAAATAGTTATAACCCTGCATTACAGTCGATGAGAAAAGAAATTAAAGTAACAACATGTTGATATTGGTTTGCTTCTCATCTCTTGCTTCTGCATTCAATCATTGTATATTCGACTATTTTTTGTCCATATAATTCTCGAAACTTCCATAGTCCAATCAATTAAATTAATATCACTTAAGCATGATGAATATTCATTCATCCAACTCTGATAAACGATAAACCACCAATTCGGCTGAAACGCACTTATGTCAGAACACACGAAGCTATTACACCATAAATACACTCCAATGACAGTACGAAAACAGAGAGACGGAGAAGACAAACCCTATAAGACTAAACCGCTCGTCTTCAAGTTGAAAATCCACGTCTTCTCGCATCAGTAAGAAGGGTTGATTCGGCCCTGAAGACGAGGGGTTGACGTGGCGTGCTTGGCGCTGAGGAACGTTTCCACATTCAGAAATGGCTGACAGGGCTGGTAACCTAGGCATCCATCACTGGCGTAGATTTACAATTAATTTGGTGCACGACGCGGGCGACATGCAAAATTAACCGGCTATTGTCTGTTTCATTATTTGACGTTCTGCGGACTACAGAATCCGACTGTTCTTTCTCCGAGGGGCGTTTGGACGATGTGGTTATAAAGAGATACAGATGGTACAATTTTTCTCTAATTCTGTGGTTATTCCGTTCATTCTTCCACATCTTGTAGAACAAAATCGTGCGAGAATATATCAGAAACGTACAGTTTTCATGGTTATATTTTATTATTCTATGTTGGTACTCCGAACTTTCCGCCACGACTTTATCTGTCAATTCATCAATTTGCCTTAAAGAAATCAGTTCTGCCAACCCACATTTTTCAATGCAAAAATCACTAAATCATATTTATGGAAATATTTCATTAATTTCAATGAAAATGCAATGAATTAGAGAAAATAATGTATAATACTCGTACAGAAGGCTCATTCTACCACTCGTTCATTCCAAAACTCGCCACTTCGTGGCTCGTTTTTGAATTTTGAACTCGTGGAAGAATATCAATGCCTTCTGCACTTGTATTATAAATAACTATTCTGATTAAACGAATGCTCTTTGCTGTGTCGAAAACTTTCAGTAGAAGAAAGATCTCGATAATATGGTGATGTTCAAAATTTCTTTGGAGAAGCTCACTATTCAGTTTTGTATTCGATTACATGGATGAGGTTGAAACGCTAATAGACGTTCCTGATTACACGTCAGAAGAAATTATGAGGAGAAGACGCGGAAAGATATTCTATGGTGTTTTGTTGTTGTGAGACACAAATCGCATAATAACGGGTGTTTTTTTCGAGGTATATAACTTTAAGTTGGCATTTCTGTTCAAGATGGCGACCGATTTAACAGCTGTCAGGTGATTTATTCTAAGTTTGGTTTGGTATTTCATCATGAATAGACTGACGCCTGAACAACGCTTGCAAATGGTGCAATTTTATTTCGAAAATAATGGTTCTGTGCGGAATACGTATCGCGCACTACGTCCATTTTATTTTGTTTAGCGATGGAGCGCACTTCTGGTTGAATGGCTACGTCAACAAACAAAACTGCCGCATTTGGAGTGAAGCTTATTCTCAAGTTTATGTCGAAACACCTTCAAATACAGAAAAACTGACTGTTTGGTGCGCTTTATGGGCTGGTGGAATCATTGGTCCGTACTTCTTCAAAAACGATGATGGAACGTTACAGTCAATGGTGATCGGTATAGAGCCATGATTACTAACTTTTTCATTCCTGAATTGAACCCGCATGATGTCCAGGAGCTGTGGTTACAACAGGACGCCGCAACATGTCACACAGCTCGTGCCACAATCGATTTATTGAAAGACACGTTTGGTGACCGCCTAATTTCACGTTTTGGACCTGTGAATTGGCCTCCAAGATCTTGTAATTTAACACCGCTAGACTACTTTCTGCGGGGCTAGGTAAAGTCATTGGTCTATGCGG
This sequence comes from Harmonia axyridis, assembly GCF_914767665.1. Taxonomy (NCBI): domain Eukaryota; kingdom Metazoa; phylum Arthropoda; class Insecta; order Coleoptera; family Coccinellidae; genus Harmonia; species Harmonia axyridis. Next base: position 36,378,017 of record NC_059507.1, on the reverse strand, counting down.
ATAAGCCACAAACCCTTGACCATTTGGAAGACAACATTCGCCGTGTTATTGCCGATATACCGCCACAAATATTGTAAACAGTCATCGAAAATTGGACGTCCAGATTGGACTACATCCGAGCCAGCCGTGGAGGTCATATGCAGGAAATCATATGATTACACTATGATTACATCTTACATCCCTTCAAATGAGATGAATATCTATAGGCCAACACTGATATAACCCGACATGTCTTCACTTTTCACAAACATTTCCTATTGCTCCTTGGATCCAAACATAACTTCAGTAACCTACTTTTGTCCCTCAGTTCTCCACCAATAAGAACTGAAACCGTCTGAAGTAACCGTAAACCATAAAACTTCCCCGTATGTTATCAGAGCGTTGCACGAATCGAGTCCAAAACCTATCGCCTCCAATCGGATCGCACCAGCTGTTAATAACGTTATCTCTCCGTCTGCGCTGACCCCACTACGGAACCCACATCGCAAAAACGTCAAACTCGAAGGAATAGCAATTACACACGTAAACGAACCATTAAATCGAAATTGCATATTTATTTGGCAAGTTATGCGGTCGCAAATCCAAAACCTCGCTGTCACACGCGTTGTGGAACCCACCCATAACGCGTCCGGACGCCGTTCTGTGGTCCGGTAATGGAGAACTGCAATAGCGACATAAAATGACGGGTTTTGTGTAAAAACTACGGTCCGGCGGTGGTAATCATCGGGTTTGTTTTTGGGGAAATTGTAACAAACGGTTGACAGGTTTATTGTATAGAGCTGTCAGATCGCGATTTAGTTTTGGCTGTGTAATGGGGTTTTGTCTATTATGATCGGATGAGCGGGTTCGTTCTTTATGTACTCCATCATATGGTTAGTTTATATTAATGAAAAAATTTGTTTTTGAAGGGACGTAATCACAGTTCGTGCAAATTGTACCTGATGTAAATTTTTGAAAAATTCATGTCAGAAGTTTTGTTGCCTTTATTCAGTTATACAGAGTGATTCACCGCGATAGCCTATTAGACCTTTATGAAAAACTTATCATAATTTTGCCTTGAAGATTTGCATGTTGTGGTTTGAAAAAAAATGATCTTTTTCCCTCAACTATTTCCAAACCTCTACAACTTCCGGCTATACCGGAAACAAACTTATACTTATTTCAAATGGCACACCCAGTATAGTATTGCAACATTAGATTGCTTATTTGATAACAATTTCAGTAATATGCCTCAACTTGGGTAATACCTCAACGGTTCATAAGTTAATGAGATCTTAAAAAAAAAATGGTTGCGACGAGGACTCACATTTTCTTGAATATTTCTGCAGAAAAAGATTTCTTCTGAAAAACCTTCTTCATTTTCGATTCTGCCAATATGTGCTATCTTGTGGTATGTGGTATGGTTTCGACCGAAATTGTAAAGGGTGCTTATGAGAAGATCATGAATTTGGACAACTCAAATTCATTGGAACTCAAGATTTTCAAATTAAAACCAATATTTTTTACTGTTTCAGTCAATGGGGTTGCAGCACCATCTCCTCTTCATGAAATTTTACATGGCCAATTCGCATATTTGAGTGTTTATCCTTGATAACTTCACGAATTCCATTTTCAATTTATTGAATCGGTTGTGGAGCATTGACATAGACCTTATCTTTCACGTGGGTTAGGCTCACAAAAAATTTTTCATGACAACACGCTGTCATGCATAATTATCGGTTATTTAGCTGAACCCTCATATCACTCATTTTTTTACGCCTTATATGGTGAAATAGGACTTGAGTAGAATGTTGATTGCAGTTTGTGAGATATGGAATTCTATTTCAGACAATAATTCTTTAATTTTCAATAGGAATCACCCTAGCCAAATCAAAAACACGTAAGACCAGCAAATTCAAGTAAGAAGTTGATTCAAAATGTAATATAGAAAAATGTATATGAAACAAAACAAAGAGGCAGTCCTCAAAGTTGTAGCAATTAACAACTATATTGATATATCAATTTTAACTGACCTCAGAATTCCACCAAATAAAAAGTCACAAATTCCAAGTCAAACTAAACACCTATTTTATACACATACAACAAGCATAACATCTTACATTCAATACACATACATTGGTTTCCTGGTTTGCAATGCAGGCTAATGATGTTTCAATCAGACCAAATGGTGTCGTTCGATGAGTTTTGTCGAATAAGCCAATATTATATGGTTCCTTGAACTTCCTGGTGAAATAAGGAACGAAAGAAAACCAGCGAATGAATTGGTTTGAAGACATCAAGGCTCGATATGGTCACCACTAAATACAATACTTGGTAACCAATAACCAATAGATGACAATGACATTGCTCTATGATGATGAGTTCTTTACTCTAGTTGTCGCTAGACGACATCACAGAATATGCTGTGAGATGAAAAAAATGGACCAATAAAGGAGCAAGACGAAACTTAGGAAAGTATCCAAATATCGCTTATTCCACAGCACAAAAGTTTCACAGTTACCTGCAAGCATATCATAGACGCCATAACACCCCCAATCACTGCTTTAGAGATATTATCCACCCTGTAATTAACCCTTTCACAAACCCCCTTCTCCCCCCGTTCGAAGGAGCCGAAACCGACGTCAGCTTAGAATAAACGACAAAATATACAAGGTAATTCGCAACGTCGGTTTTATTAGCAACGGCCACGTAATTCTCCTGTTAATCAATTCCAAACTTCCTGCTCAAATTCTCGCACCCCCTCCCACGCCCTCGTCTGCCCGTGCCTTGTACAGATGAGGGGCTGTCAAAACGAGGCCATTGTTTTTAAAATTTAATAAGTTTTCTTTCGTCGGCGCGCGGGGTTGTAAAATTCCGCGAAGGCCGTAAAACTAGACGGCCGCGCGGAGGAAAAACGCTTTCATTTTGGTGGCCGATAAAACAGGACCTCTGTCTAATTAGGGCCGAAAGTGATGGCGGATAGGCGTCCAAATTACCCTTTCTGGAGATTTAGAGGGGGTGTTAAGGTATACGGCTGGGCTTCCGGAGTTATGCGTTAATGTTGTCGGTTGTTTCCGACCAAAGAAACAGACTGTATCATTCTATATAGCCGTTTTTTTCCCAGTGCGTAATTGGAGATATATCAGCCATAATAGTTTGAAGTGTTCTTGAAGGTGTAATAGGAAAATGTCAAATGAAATACGATGATGTGAATTTTTAAGAGAGCTGGGAAATTTTCAGAGTAGGTATTGATCTCGAACAATGTGAAGATTAGTTCTTCATAGGCAAAATCCGACCAGGAGTTCCGTAAATATGTCTGTTCGAAATGTTGTTTTCCTGAAAATTAGATCGATTTGGAATTTTGGATTTGGTGTAAAATGCTAATTTAAAGCCTAGTACGAAATTCCATGGTAATGGTAAAACCAAAGTCATTGAAAATTCAAAAACTATAACACAAATATTTCTCTGTATTGTTTAATGATCGTTATAATAACATAAGAGTGGGAGAAATTCCAAAAATTCAGGTAGAAGGTATCAAAGAGTTCTAATACTTTTTTCAACGTGCTGAATATTCTTCGAAATTTCTATAGACTGAGGAAAATTTCTGCTCAATTTTGTATTTTTGGATTTTCTGAAACAATTCATTGAAAATTTGAGATTTTGTAAATTTTCAAGCTTAAGTTTCTCAACAAACCGCAAAATACCGGATGTCTCAAGTTATCGATTACAGGCAATATCTAGCTTATTTGACAAGATAATGAAAAAATTGCTGTGTATAACATCTAAGTACCTTTTCAATGATGTATAAAATTGGTTCGTACATTTGACACCTCTGTGGTGGCTTCTCTTTTCATTTTCAGATGGCACCCCCTGTATATTGTCAGTGGAAATTGCGTATCATTCTATTTGGAATACAATGCACCTACGAGTCTTTCTCTAGCCAAATTACGAGATGCGCTCTTTGGTTAGGCTATCTAACGATCTTTGCCCAAGACACACCCTCTCACACCATCGTGGAGAGGTGTAACTGTTGCGTTGCAATGATGCCTTCAAATCCGCAAGGCCTAAGTAGTGTGGCGCGAAAAACCATAGCGCCATCTGTGAGCAGACAGAGTCACTACAATCAGTTTTTTAAAACAAAAAATGCATCTACTTCTCATCTGTAAAGTTTGTACAAACATGGGTAGAGGCATTTCATTCTTTAAGGACAATTAAATAACGTAAAAGAAATCACAAAATATTAATATTTTTGTTGTTACTACTGAAAAAATACCAAGGTTTTACTATCGTTGCATTCCGAATAGAATGACACGCAATGTTCACTGACAATATAAAATAGATGCCATTTGAAAATAGAAAGTGGAGAGTAGCTGCCACAGGGCTGTAAAATGTAAGAACCTTTTTATTCATCATTGGAAAGGAACTTTGATATTATTCAAAGCAATTTTTTTAATATATTGTCAAATAAGCTCGATATTTCCTGCATACGATAACTTGGGATACCCGGTTGAGTATTCAAATCCTGAGAGCACATTCAATGAGCAAATTTTTATAAGCTAGTCTCAGCTGAAAACGGTAAGAAATTATGAAAATGCTGTATGATGTGTGGAGGTGATTTTTCCTTTAGCTTTTCATACAGAATCCAATGAGAGAATCATTTTATGTAACATAAGCAAAAATAAAAACTCAAATCGATTATTTAATGAAAAGTCCTTCAATAGTGTTAGGAAGTGGGAGTTTTTCCTATCTACGCTTCGATGAACATTGAAGAAATCGTACACAAGGTGAAGATTTTCTATGTATATTTGAAATATCCATCGATTTTCTGGCAAAATTTCGTGTATATAGCGTAGTACCGAAGAAAATTGAAAAAAAAATATGAAGGAAATAATAGCTATATTTCCATGACCACAGAATGCATCAATTTGAAGTATACCCAGCATACATAGAATATTATTCGATGATTCTTGCAGAACTTTGTGTTTACAGCTGCATCAAAACCGTAGAAAATTCAAGAAGAATACGGAAAAAATACGAAGAATGTCCTGTTGTGTGTACCCAGAAGCTTTTGAGCGCTTGTTTTTTCATGCAACAATCCATCTTTGGAGACTAATTATACCTATATAAAGTTATATGATCTCCAAGGGTACAATAATTATCCCATGAAATAACGAATGTTAACGTCAGTACTTTTTCCAATTTTTTTCTATTGAGCGCTCTTTTCACAGACTCGAGCAGTTAAAAATGGACTCTTTCATTTTCCAACCATTGCAGAATTTGTTGTCCTGAATTAATGTATGCAAGAAACATCGTTTTTAGGTCAGGACCACTTGCAAATGACGGTAAACCTAACAGTTTAAATAAGTCAATTACATTACTCCCCCCTTTGATAAAAGTCACAACAACAAAACCAAGATGCTCTTCCAACCACAGTATAATTACTAATGGAAAAAAATCGTGGGAGAGAGACACTATCCTTTGGTACCACAGGTTCTCCCACTGCCCACTGTGATTCTTCGAAATTTAGAGCTAACTGTGACGTACAGGATATGAATCAATTGCAAAATGGCGAATGCGCATACACATATATTCATAATATTCTCTCAGAAAATCAATTCAATATATCTGTATTTGCATCATTGTCGACATTTTAACTTTAAATGAACTCTCAGAGCCACCGTATATCCTGACATTAGATCCTCTAAAACCCGCAAATCCTGTTCGGACAGGAAGAGACGGATAAATTCCGTCATAGTCATAGCAATATTATACGCGAGCGTCTAGTTGATTCTAATCCAAGGCAGCCAGGCGGTCTCATTGTTATGCATAGCTTTCCGGTGACTGCCCGTATCGCATCTAGTTTTCCAATTATTGCAAAATAAGCCCGATATAAATTCGCCCGGCTCTCGTCGATAATCCACGTGATGTAGAAAATTACGATCGGGCGATATCGTTAGCGCAAGCCTCTTCCCCACTAGACGAATATCTTCGATGACTAAGTGGAACGTAAGCCCTCAAATATCGGTTTCCATTTAAGTAACCGTTAATACTCGGTTACGCCAAGATGCTGCTCTCATTGGCGTAGAAGAGGGGGGCACAGCCCATCCTCTAGAAACCTTGGAGCCTACTCAAGGTACTAAGATTTTTGACTGAGTTCGAAAAAATTCTGAATAAAATATTGATAAACCTTAATCTTGTTATACAATAATTGTTTCACCACAAACTCGAAACAACAAGCTGCACAATGAGTGTATAGAAGATAAAAAATCATGGCTAAAGAAAGAGTGAATTGTCTCCACGAAAACATATGACTGCTCTTTGGATTTCAAGTAATACAAAAAGGTGTGTTTGGTTTTACGACATCAAGATGCATCCTTACAATATCATGGTAGTCCACGAATTGTACACTGAAGGCTGGGTAAGGCGTGTTGGCTGTTGCTAGGCAATAGTTCAGAGAGCTTCTAATTCCAGTAAAATGATTTTATAATACCCATTTCTTGTCGCCCACGTCCTAGACTAACGGAGATGTCCCCTTGCAAGTTGGACTGTTTGCCTAAGTGACCCTCAAGGCCTCAAGATTATAAGAGTGCATGAAATTGACAAACAGGGTATTCTATTCGAAATATCGAAGTTTCAGTATTTTTTTATATAAGCAGCAACACCGCAGCGCTGAAAATATTTGAGATCGATAGAGCAGTGATTCCTACCCAAGAAACCAGATTTTCAATTAGATCGTATTTTCCGTTCTCCGTAAAAGTCTATAGTACCA